>NC_056730.1:175509832-175608896 GCF_019279795.1 Protopterus annectens | reverse complement strand
CATTACTCATTAAAGTAAATTGTGAGAATAGTGAGAGATGTGTATATTACATTAGTTGTGTACTGTTGACACGCACCAGACATACCATGTAGTACAGGTTTAGCAGGCATTGTTATATGTTCACAGTATGTGTCATAGTAACAACAGTAACAGCATGTTGGTAATGATGCCCTGGTTTCCTCCTTATGGTCTACTTGCATGTGCCTACAGGTAGCACTGTTTGCAGTCTCCCATGTGTAACTGTGGAGTACTCACAGGGACCTATGGCAATATTAGCATGCTATACGTAGCCTCAGCCTGACTGTCAGAAAGTCTAACATACCACAGATTTCCACACATATACTGATCCAGAAGCATGTGGGCAGTTTAATAGGCTACAGTGGCTAGAGACGTGACATCCATACCAGGTCACATCACAGGTATGTTGACATGGTGCAGGGGTTGTACACAGTGGTCTGGCCAATGATAATGTTAGAGGCCACTTGATAGTATGAGGCCTCACTGTGTAGCAGTAATACCCTGTCACATTACAGGAACATGCTCACACTAATGGGGTCAACAACACTATAACGCACACCCCATAGTGTTGAGGTGAGGACCCTTGCCTATGTGGTCATCACCCTCACAGTACTGTGCACCCACACAATGCGACACAGAGAAAGAACATGTACAGGTAGCCAGTGCAGCTGAGACTGATGGCATCAACAGGGTAGTGGACTGCATGACCATGAGGGGTTAGGGATCCTGTGTGTTCTGTATGGTAACATACACCCTCACTCCATGCACCAGACAGCCATACATACATACATACAAGTGGGTTGTATTCCACACCATATGTGGCATATATGGTCACACAAGCAAACACACATGGCTGTACTGTGAATGATACACCTGCTATATGATGATACGTCTGACAGACATGCAGCAGTATTAGCCGCATTATGGGTACCAATGCTACCTTTGGCAATTGTGCTGCTATATGCACATGGGAGGATGTAAGTGTTACAGGTGTCAAGTGACGTACTGTCAGTAACACCTGACCGCTGTGTAGGTGTTATGTCTCCATCGTAAAGTAACGGTAACATAGCGTACTGTTTGCACATGTCATGGTTGGATGGTGTGTGACACACCTGTGAGCCTTCCCTGGCAAACATCCATCTACACAGGTGCATCACCACTTTATGTACACACATACATCCATACCTGATGTACATCCTACCGTACTGTCAGTATGTCACCATATACAGGTGTCAATGATGGGGTGGCATTGCAACTGCATGTTGTAGTTAGGCACAGATGAGTTACTTACATCAGCTACTGTACATGCATGGTAGCTGCATGCACACTACAGATTGTACATGTGTGTTGGTCCTACATGCCTGTCATGTCGCCATGTTTGAATGTATTGCAATTGGTGGACATGTGTGTTGACATACATAACACATGGACTGTTGTATGATATGATGGGTGTCATGGGTAACTAGTACAGAGGGAATGTGTCCTTGGTCAACATTGCTACCTCATGTACTGTTAGCATTCAACAGCCATGGACCCACCTTCCATTTGCGTGCGTATGATTGCTGTAGCCACTTGTCTGCACAGAGGACAGCAAAAGCTATGCTATGTACATATGTGTTGTGTGTGTGGTCCATGCACATATCCACTGCAATTGCATGTATGACATAGCCAAACATGTGTGTTCATTGGTGTACAGTGACAGTCATCTGTCACAGCTGTGTAAGTCCCAGGGCCCCTGGTATGTGTAGAGTCGACCTGGTTATGTACAGTGGTATCATTGCAATGCATAACACATGATGGAACCCTGTTGGTACATGGGTAGTCTGTACAGTTGCTGAAGACCTATGTACAGTCCACTGGTCATGAGTCACATGGTGTTGTGTTAATGTATAGCTGTGTATTGCTGGTCCAATTACATGGTGATGTGTGACGGCTACATTGTAGATTGTGGTGTGTACCTCTGTGATCTGCACCTGAGACATCTGTGATAGCTCCTGAGTGTGTACTGGTCAATACATGTGAGTGGCCTTCATGTACGTGGGGACAGTAATACCATACTGTGCCCTTCTGTGTTTAGAATCCGTGTGCATGCAAGACGACCCTTTGCAACTGCTAAGTGTGTGAGCATGCCCAGTACGCCGTTGTGTAGATGGACACACAGTACATTCCACACTGCGCCCTTCCGTGATTAGACTCCGTGTGCATGCAAGATGGCCCTTTGCAACTGCTAAGTGTGTGAGCATGCCCAGTACGCCATTGTGTAGATGGACACACAGTACATTCCACACTGCGCCCTTCCGTGATTAGACTCCGTGTGCATGCAAGATGACCCTTTGCAACTGCTAAGTGTGTGAGCATGCCCAGTACGCCGTTGTGTAGATGGACACACAGTACATTCCAAACTGTGCCCTTCCATGATTAGAATCCGTGTGCATGCAAGACGGCCCTTTGCAACTGCTAAGTGTGTGAGCATGCCCAGTACGCCGTTGTGTAGATGGACACACAGTACATTCCAAACAGACGTGTGATACTAAGCATGTGGGCAAGGCCATTGACATCCTGTATAGCCATGGTGGTCATCCAGGCAACAGATGTCCATTTTCAATGTCACGATGGATGCCTACATTGAACACACTGGTTGCTGTCTTGAAGGGTGTACTGTCTGTGGTGCATCCCGTATCTATTTAGTGTTGTAGTGCTCCGTAGATATTTAGTTGCCCTGATGACAGCACTGCCGTGTGTTTGTCTACGTCTACCTTGGGACAGTAATATGCTTTCAGACTGCTCACTCTCTAAACATTCCCTATCGGCATCTTTGCCTTTGCGGATGATGTCACCCACCTAGAAGTATGCCTCTGGGAGTGCTGTGTTCAGTAATCTCGGTAGCGCGTTCTGTAAATGCATAATGCTGTAGTGTGATAAGGTAGTTAGGTGTATGTTCAACTCCCGGCCCTGCCAAGTGTGTGTGTGTGCGTGTTTGTGTGTGTTTGTGTTTCCAGCTGCCTGGGGACACAGTAATGCTTTTAGATGCCTCACAACACATACATTCCCTATCAGTGTCTTTGCCTTTGCGGATGACGTCACCCACCTAGAAGTATACCTCTGGGAGTGCTGTGTTCAGTAATCTCGGTAGCGCGTTCTGTAAATGTGTAATGCTGTAGTGTGATAAGGTCGTTAGGTGTATGTTCAACTCCCAGTCCTGCCAAATGTGTGTGTGTGTGTGTGTGTGTGTGTGTGTGTGTGTGTGTGTGTGTGTGTGTGTGTGTGTGTGTTTCCAGCTGCCTGGGGACACAGTAATGCTTTTAGATGCCTCACAACACATACATTCCCTATCGGTGTCTTTGCCTTTGCGGATGATGTCACCCACCTAGAAGTATGCCTCTGGGAGTGCTGTGTTCAGTAATCTCGGTAGCATGTTCCGTAAATGCGTAATGCTGTAGTATGATAAGGTAGTTAGGTGTATGTTCAACTCCCAGTCCTGCCAAGTGTGTGTGTGTGTGTGTGTGTGTGTGTGTGTGTGTGTGTGTGTGTGTGTGTGTTTCCAGCTGCCTGGGGACACAGTAATGCTTTTAGATGCCTCACAACACATACATTCCCTATCGGCGTCTTAGCCTTTGCGGATGATGTCACCCACCTAGAAGTATGCCTCTGGGAGTGCTGTGTTCAGTAATCTCGGTAGCGTGTTTTGTAAATGCATAATGCTGTAGTGTGATAAGGTAGTTAGGTGTATGTTCAACTCCCAGTCCTGCCAAGTGTGTGTGTGTGTGTGTGTGTGTGTGTGTTTCCAGCTGCCTGGGGACACAGTAATGCTTTTAGATGCCTCACAACACATACATTCCCTATCGGCGTCTTTGCCTTTGCGGATGATGTCACCCACCTAGAAGTATGCCTCTGGGAGTGCTGTGTTCAGTAATCTCGGTAGCACGTTCTGTAAATGCGTAATGCTGTAGTGTGATAAGGTAGTTAGGTGTATGTTCAACTCCCCGCCCTGCCAAGTGTGTGTGTGTGTGTGTGTGTGTGTGTGTGTGTGTGTGTGTGTGTGTGTGTGTGTGTGTGTGTGTGTGTGTATCCAGCTGCCTGGGGACACAGTAATGCTTTTAGATGCCTCACAACACATACATTCCCTATCGGCGTCTTTGCCTTTGCGGATGATGTCACCCACCTAGAAGTATGCCTCTGGGAGTGCTGTGTTCAGTAATCTCAGTAGCGTGTTCTGTAAATGCGTAATGCTGTAGTGTGATAAGGTAGTTAGGTGTATGTTCAACTCCCAGTCCTGCTGTGTGTGTGTGTGTGTGTGTGTGTGTGTGTGTGTGTGTGTGTGTGTGTGTGTGTTTCCAGCTGCCTGGGGACACAGTAATGCTTTTAGATGCCTCACAACACATGCATTCCCTATCGGCGTCTTTGCCTTTGCGGATGATGTCACCCACCTAGAAGTATGCCTCTGGGAGTGCTGTGTTCAGTAATCTCGGTAGCGCGTTCTGTAAATGCGTAATGCTGTAGTGTGATAAGGTAGTTAGGTGTATGTTCAACTCCCGGCCCTGCCAAGTGTGTGTGTGTGTGTGTGTGTGTGTGTGTGTGTGTGTGTGTGTGTGTGTGTGTGTGTGTGTGTGTGTGTGTGTTTCCAGCTGCCTGGGGACACAGTAATGCTTTTAGATGCCTCACAACACATACATTCCCTATCGGCGTCTTTGCCTTTGCGGATTATGTCACCCACCTAGAAGTATGCCTCTGGGAGTGCTGTGTTCAGTAATCTTGGTAGCGTGTTCTGTAAATGCGTAATGCTGTAGTGTGATAAGGTAGTTAGGTGCATGTTCAACTCCCAGTCCTGCCATGTGTGTGTGTGTGTGTGTGTGTTTCCAGCTGCCTGGGGACACAGTAATGCTTTTAGATGCCTCACAACACATACATTCCCTATCGGCGTCTTTGCCTTTGCGGATGATGTCACCCACCTAGAAGTATGCCTCTGGGAGTGCTGTGTTCAGTAATCTCGGTAGCGCGTTCTCATACCTCTCAACCTGGAAACATCAAAAATCTGGACAAGGGTCATGAAAAATAGGTACAAATCTGTACGCTGATTAACATCTAATTTGCATACATAATTACGTAACCCCACCCACTCCAATGAAATTGTGGGATACCAACTTTCAAACACAAACTGAAGAACAGACAACCAAAATATGGTGCCAGAGTCCCCCTCCAGCCATTCCAATGTCCAATTACCTGGCAATTTCGCCCCATTTACCATAAACACTAATATGTGCATACTGCTTTACTTCTACAATGATTATTTGGATTTTATTTTTACATTTTGCAGCACATGAATGCACAAACACTAACAGACATCTGATAAACAAAGCAATAGTGTCTAACAATGAAAATAGACTTGGCATTAAAACTTCTCTGTCCTTGAAACTCACATTCATTGAAACAGAATTGAAACCTGCCCCGCATCCAAAGAAAATGCATCTGGCCAGTGGTGAATAAAGATTACCTTTACTTCTGAACTTGCAGTTTTAAAAACACTTTTTTTTTACTTTGAAGTGCTGATCCTGGCTGTTTTCCTCCCCTTTCAGATCAATAGGGATGAATTTGCACTCACGTGCTTCAGGCATCGCTCCAAAGCACTGGGCAGCCTTTTGATTGAGCTTTCAGTACAGCACTTAATATAATATAAACAAGTTGGTGGGTCTTTATACTTGGTGCCAGCAGCAGCAAAATTTTAAATTGATTATGAGCTAAGCAAAGTAATTTACTCAATGCAGTTACCTGTGTTAGCTTGAAAAATAAATATTTGTATTTATTTTATTTTTTCTACAAGCTTGGGAGTGTGGAAGAAAAAATGTTGCTATATTTTACAAAACAGAAGTAGCTCCTTTAATTACTCCGTGGAGGATTCCAACCTGACTGCACTAACTTTGGTTACAATACAAGCTTCCCAGAAAGCAACGTAGCTTTCAACCACTTTGCTGAAGAATGAGGGACAAGCTCAAAAAATAACGAAGGCACATGCTTAAATTGGGACAAATTCTAAATGTCATATATATTTAGAAAGTTACTAGAATTACAAGTTTCACATTTGCAATATCATAGGCAAAACCAAAGAATAATAAAGGACAAAGGTTGTGGGGACACCAAATGAGGACCTCTAAACTGGGTCCCAAATGTCAAAGTTACACAGAGGACCTCTAAACTGGGTCCCAAATGTCAAGTTACACCTCTAATATACACACAACTCTGATATATACACACACACACACAGTTACCTGACACCTCCCCCACTTCAGTGCTTATGCTCAATTAAACTTACCTTCTCACTACTCATGATTCTTCTGTTCTACTTTTGTACCCATGTTTTCGATTTTTAAAACCAAACATTCTCTAAGATCTTTGCATTTAACTTTGATTGCTGTACTATGTTACTATCCTCATACTTTTCTCCTATCAAGCAAGCTTCTTTTAATTCTGTGTGTAGTTTGCTCTTGTGCAAGCTTAATCAGGAGAAACCACAGTTACTGAACACAAAACTACAATTCCAAACATTCTCTGCCTTGTTTTCCTTGCCTGTCTGTCTCCTCCCATTTCCATATTACTCAGCAGAAGAACAAATGTTATGTGAAAACCTACTACTTTCCCCTCTTTTCACATTCCTGTTAGCCTGTCACTGTTACAACCACTGCTCATTGTGTTAGTATTCAGGTACCTACACTTATTTCTTGCCCAGATTAGTCTAAGTACAAGTTCAGATGGTCGAACCCTGTGACATACTGACTCAGTTGTTTTCCTTACTAACACAATACTTTACATGATTGTTCCTTACCTAATTCCCAGCAAAGTCCCAAGCCAGCAGCGAAAACGGCAGCAGATTTAAAGCAAACAAAGTCCCAAGCCAGGCGCCAGCACGGCAGCAGATTAAGTCCCAAGCCAACAATGAAAACAGCAGCAGATTTAACCTCAAAGCCAGCATTCTTCTCTCGGCAGCACCAAAGTCAGCAGTTTCAGTCCAAAACAGCATTCTCTCGGCAGCAGCAGTAACGTCTTCACTCTTCAGTTATTTTCAAATTCTTCTCGGCAGCAAAGCACTTCCCGCCTGCTTGCAGCCAGCCGGAAATGATGACATGAGCTCCTTGAGCTCAATTCCGACTGGCTGGTAGTGCTGACGGAGCTGATGTCATCGCGCATGTGATGACGTCAGCTCCGACAGCGTGAAAATTAAAAAAATTAAAAAAAAAGGAAAGAAATCGGAAATGAAGGGGTGCCACTCGGGAATTGTGGCACCCCTTAATTTGGACCCCAAAACTCGGTAAAAAACGAGTAATTTGGGACGGTTGGGAGGTCTGCGTGTTCTGTAAATGCGTAATGCTGTAGTGTGATAAGGTAGTTAGGTGTATGTTCAACTCCCGGCCCTGCCAAGTGCGTGTGTGTGTGTTTCCAGCTGCCTGGGGACACAGTAATGCTTTTAGATGCCTCACAACACATACATTCCCTATCGGCATCTTTGCCTTTGTGGATGATGTCACCCACCTAGAAGTATGCCTCTGGGAGTGCTGTGTTCAGTAATCTCGGTAGCGTGTTCTGTAAATGCGTAATGCTGTAGTGTGATAAGGTAGTTAGGTGTATGTTCAACTCCCAGTCCTGCCAAGTGTGTGTGTGTGTGTGTGTGTGTGTGTGTGTGTGTGTGTGTGTGTGTGTGTGTGTGTTTCCAGCTGCCTGGGGACACAGTAATGCTTTTAGATGCCTCACAACACATACATTCCCTATCGGCGTCTTTGCCTTTGCGGATGATGTCACCCACCTAGAAGTATGCCTCTGGGAGTGCTATGTTCAGTAATCTCGGTAGCTCGTTCTGTAAATGCATAATGCTGTAGTGTGATAAGGTAGTTAGGTGTATGTTCAACTCCCAGCCCTGCCAAGTGTGTGTGTGTGTGTGTGTGTGTGTGTGTGTGTGTGTGTGTGTGTGTATATATATATATATATATATATATATATATATATATATATATATATATATATATTTGTAATATGTATGTGGATATTAGCACTACTGAATGTGCTGCATTATCTGTACATGATCACCTTGGATGTATCTGAATGTGCTATGGCTCTGTGATAGTGCACATACTGTGTGATGTAGTGATCCTGGGTTATAGTTGTGTAGTGACCAGTTATTTTGTTGCTGGGTATTACAAGGGACATTGAAAACAATGATAGTACAGCACCTTTAAATGGTCATGTGCACATCTCAGCAGCAGTCAGCAGTGGTTATTACTTTGGAGGATGAGTATGGCTCATATAACTATGTATTAAACGACAATACTATGCAAATCAGGTTAACATTACTGACACCCGTTTATCCACAGGTTGTGATACAGATCCCAAGAATGTATGTGTATACATTGCCAGGTGCAGGACTGGAATATGGTTGAATGCATGGAGGGGTGTCCATGGTCAGGAATGGCGATCTGTACAGCCTGGCAGGTACAGTCTGTGACTGTCCCACAACCTCCAGTATATGGCTGACACATGCTGAAACAGTGTACATGCAGAGACACACATAAAACAAACAGCTAGGGATAACACATACACGCACACATTGCATCAACATTGGGCCATGCAAAACCTGTTGTCCCTCACACGCACACAAATGCATACATGTTGATTGGATGGTTCAATGACAGGCTCTGGAAAAGAAACTACATACCCTGTGCATATGATGACACCTGTGCCACCTCTTGTAATGCGTAACATTGATGCAGGTACAGACTAACATGGTGCTGATGCACAGGGTGGCTTCATAGCACTGTAATAATATTACAATGTTGTTAACACAAAGTGTGATTTCCTTCTAGGTGTATGTAAGCAGGCATGATACATTACAGCTATGATCATCAATGTAGTATAGTGTACAGCACTGTTAATTCTGAAGATGTATTATCCATCCATGTGCCATTTGACTGACGTGTGTAGTATTGGCAGCATGTGTTTCAGAGTGTGCAGTACGTGTGTGATGTGTGTAGTACAGATTTTCATGTATTTATATGTGAACATGGTGAAGGTGCACTGTCTGCATGTACATGTATAGTGGACACATTGGAATGGTGACATGCCCTGTATTACACACTGTTAACACTTCATAGTTTCTTTTGGTGGCCAGTGTGCATTATACTACACATATTGTTGTACTTGTCTACACATGTGTGATTGCTATGGTTTTACATGATGCTGTGGGTGATACTGTTACTATCTGTGATTGTTTTGCATTATGGTAGTAGACACGACCTCAACAGTCTGAATAACCAATTGTTATATGATATCTTCACAACTGACCCACACATGTAGGACACGCAGTAGCATGTGGATCCTACATGTGCTATACTATACCAGTATGCACTGGTATTGACCACCACACATTGCTGGGACCATTACTGTTTGACATATAGCCATGTTAGTTACAAGCAAAGACAATAGGGATATTCCTGTCCACATCTGGGAATTCATACTGTGGCCTAGAATGCATTCTTTACATGACACAGTTATTCTACACAAGGGTATCATACAGACAGATATGTGTTATCCAACCCATGCTGTAAACCTATAAGGCTAAAAAGAGTCAGTTATCCACATTTACTACACATACTTTACCAACAGTAACACATAGGTATTACACCCCAATATGTATAATGGGTAACAATGTGTACATATAGATAAGTGCTATGTCATTTGTCATTTGATATTTGCATTTACAATGGTATTTTGAAGTACATCACTGTATCACATAAGCAATGAGAGTTCTGCATGCATATCCTCCAAGGTGGTTGTACAACTATGATGAATGTCCATTATTGACATACTTTGCTGTGTTTGAACTGTTCTGCAGTAATACACATACATGAACAGTCACTCACACTATGTATATAAACTGTCATGTGTGTGTGTGTGTGTGTGTGTGTGTGTGTGTGTGTGTGTGTGTGTGTGTGTGTGACACAGATGACCTAGGCCACAGACAATTCTGGTACATGTAGTTGACAAGTGCTTTAATGCTCCACCAGATGTGTCCAGGCACCAGAACTGTGACTTGAGCGACACAAACACATGCTAGAGTAAAGTTTCTGTATGTGCGTGTGCCTCATTATGGCATTCCTGTTCATGTGTGTGTGCATTTCTGATGTGTGTCATCAGCCACAGTTGATCTGCACATCCAGCATCCCCCACTAGGTGACCATGAGGGTTGTCCCCATTGCCAAATGTTTTGTACAGCTGCGTCAGATGCCACATATTGGATGCATTGCAGCTTCCAGGGCATCCAGCACACACATTCATTATTATGGGCTGGCCATCACACACAAACCGCCACTTCATGGAGGGGATGCCCTTGTGGATGATGTAGGACCTACCACACTCACTGGTTGGTGCTTTGATGCATATGTGCGTGCAGTGTATTGCACACAGTACTTAGGGTATTCCACTATTGTGTGGAAAGGACACATATTGCTGCCCAATACCTCACGGGA
Organism: Protopterus annectens; assembly: GCF_019279795.1. NCBI lineage: Eukaryota > Metazoa > Chordata > Ceratodontiformes > Protopteridae > Protopterus > Protopterus annectens. Next base: position 175,598,370 of record NC_056730.1, on the reverse strand, counting down.
ATTGGGGATATATACATCATCACTGACATGTGCTGACATGGCATTCATGAACTGGTGCAGTACCCTGGATGCTGATGTTTGTAAAATCCACATCATATCACCAGTTGATCTCTGGAAGGTACCTGTTGCTGGTATCCTTAGGGCAACATATACCTTGGTTTCCACTGGGATAGGTTTCCCACTCTTGGTTCTGTGTGTGAGACGTGGCCTGCACAGCTCCACAATCTTCAGCAGGAGGTCTCTGTCCACTCTATAGCGCTCTACTATCTCCAGCTCATGTAGCCCCTGGTAGGTTACACTGTGCCTGCACACTCCTCTCCGTCTACTCACTGTGTGATGCTGAGCAGCATTCACATTGGCACAACCCTCCACATGTTGCATATGTTGACGTACAATAGCAATGGCAGCCCCTAACATTATGTTGTCTCAGTTAAGCTTTTACAGTTTTCACTTCTCTTAGTATACTACAGTGTTGCAGTGTGTCTGAGAAAAACATGGTGGAATGCTGTTTGTAGAGTTGTACGTGCTGTGCTGTGCTGGCCTACTGTACTGGCTGTGTAATATAATCAGTCTGATTATTTTCACCTGCTAGCTGTGGTAGTTCTCCTTGGTTAACTTACTGCTATTTGTTTACCTTCCTTTTCACTGTTTGTGTCCACAGTGAGCGGCGCCACGCATAGGAGCACAGTAAAGTGCACATCCGCTTCCACGTGCGCACACAGGCTTATACATGCGTACAAACACTTACACTGGCTTACACAACATTACACGGGCTTCAACAATCTTACAGTAGCTTACTCATTCTTTAAATCGCGCACACGGGCAGACACACATGCACACATGCTTACTCGGGCTTACAGGCTTCCACGGGCGCAAGCACACTTCAGCAGGTTTGCAAGGAACTTCAGTGATATCCATGGCGTACACCATCAGTTTACTGACTTTACCTAGGATAAATCATAACACGCCTCTTACACTGATGAGTCACTGACAGCAAACATGTGACACACTGCTCCAATAAGATTACAGTGTTTATACATGCACACTCATGATGTCACCTATCTTCTACGCTGATAGTCCCCTTAACCTACTCTTACACTGTAGAGGCTTGGCCCATATGGCATGAGAAATTGTGCTTCACTATCCTCAGCCTCAATTGCATAGGATTGCCTACTAATGCTTGGTTACATCTCTGAGAGTGCGCTTCCACACATAGCAACCACTACTCAGTAGCCATGTTGTCTTCAGCTTGCCATTCACCTGCATGACGAACTAACTTTTAACTGACATTACAATTTGTATGTATATTTTACATATTTGTCTTGTTTTGTATGCACAGCGATTATTCGCGCCGCTGCGCTACGCTTAAACACCGGAGATTGGGGGAAGACAACTAGAGTTTTATTAATTTCCAATGGAAAAACATGCCACTGGCCTTATATTTGGCCATTGGCATGCTTCTTCAACTAAATCCATCCTTTATTTGCAGATGACATTGCTCCGTTTAGCTACTTGCAGAACATTACTCGGTTAACATCAGTGTACATTTCTGCACATAACTCTACTCTTGCATGGACAGCTTACTGTTTCATGTATCGCATATTTTACATCATTTGCATAGCTTTCACCTACAAATGGGGTAATTTGCATATCCTAACATTGTCCGTGCAACGTTCGTTTTAGGGGCTGTGTTACACGCCCCTACAGGATATTGCTGAATAGCTCGGCAGACATTTTGCCTTGCTCTACTCTTACTCTACTCGTACACACCAACCAAAGCTTCGTGAATCCTGGCCTAAGCTTTGCTGTGTGCTAATATGTCTATTTGTGGAGTAAGCATGGCTGTAGGTATGTTTTGACCTGCTACGTCTGTCATTTCTACAGAGCAGCTCCCACTTTCATCATTTGTAGAGGTGACAGCCCTATAGGAACTATATGTACAGCTGTGACATTTGACAAGTCAACACATACCTGCGGTCAATACTAAACTGACTACTTCAGCACTTTTCATACCTTCAGATTTGTCTTGTAGTAGTATAGTCGATAATACTGTTTCCTATAACATGTATCTGTTTCTGATACAAGATATGTCATTTTATTACACCACTACACACAATATATGAAGAAATCACAGGCCAGATGCCATTACATTCCTTTTGTAGGACACACCCGCCCAGAGTGTTGTGTTCCTTACAAAAGCCAACAGGTGCTAATCAAAATATATTCTGCTATCATCTACCTTATGTGTTCGCCGGTATTTGCGCTTTCCGTCAGTGGCAGAACTCACATGCGAGTGTGGGAGACTGAATACTGTATCGGGGACACTGCATAGCACCCTGAGGGACACATTTATGTTGTTTCTATTAACCTTCCACATTGACTATCACAGGGCATAAGTATTCATCAAATTTATCGAGGTACATGCTTTTGACTTATACATGTTTTGTCATTTGTCATCACGTCTTTCTTCACACCTGTCCACCTAATCTCACTAGTTCTGTACATTTATTTAGGTCAGGGTTACCTTCATACCTCTCAACTGTACACATTTTGGGTAAATGTCCCGAACTTAGACTTATAATTTTGTTCCTTTTTTAATAATATTGTGCCTTTCTGGTAATTTAGTGGCAAGTCATTAGGGACTGTGGGGTTAGACAATAATGACAGACATTAGTAGTTTACAATTAATAACCCTCAAAACATTCATACTAATGAATGATCCATTATTCTATCAACGTTCTGACTTTGTAAGAGGAATATTTGAAATATTCCCTATTTGTACTTATTTTAAAATGCCTTTGTCCAGATGTCTTATTCTGATGGGTTGAGAGGTATGGTTACCATCTTAATCGTACGCATGTATGTCCATGATAATCGCTTACATGACACTAATATAAGTCCCTACGTCTTCCCCCAATAGTTTACACAATATCCAGTAGATGGGTTCTTCATTTTTGGAAGTTAGAGGCGTCTGCTGTACCCACATAGGAATATTAATCACTCCCATGGGGCGGACCTCATAAATCTGTGCCAACCAACACCTAGGCACCTAGGCCCATTAGTGCATACCCATGATTCCCAGACCTGACACCCCTCCACAGTAGTCATAACACATATTTAATGTGAGCGATAATAAAGTATGAAGACACTTCTAAGCACTATCCACTCTCCGCATATCGGGACATATGTCATACATTCTGTCAACCCATGTGTTATTACACTTGCACAAGCTATTGTTGCATGTACAGCTATATTGTAGTTGCAGATGACACTTCTTTGCAGCAATCATTACAGGACAGTGCGTGTATAGATTCACAATTTTTGGGGTCCTGCAAAGCACACCTATATCCATGTTTAAAGAGTAGGACTTGCAGATCTGGCACACTGATACTTTCCGGGCAATAGTTTTGAGAGCAGCAGTGTATTTACCTTAATTGCATGTCTGTATGTCTATCCATACTAGCTATGATGTAACCTATTTATGTACATGTGTTATATCTACGAGGACATTTGTTTATATGTTTGTTAGGTATGTATCAATTAATGTTGTATGTGTTTGTGTATATATATATATATATATATATATATATATATATATATATATATATATGTGTATATATATATATATATATATATATATATATATATATATATATATATATATATATATATATATATATATATATGTCTGTACATTCTTTATTTCATATATTTATTTAGTTTAAGTCTGTGGATATATATCTATACACAAATGTATATATCCATATATAGACATTACGTGTAGAAACTAGCATTCATTTGCTATATTGTGAGCGGATTACACACGCACAGGCGCACTTGCATATCCTTATTGTGGGTTACATATGTTTACCAAGTCTTTGTGCTTACGTGGGCTTTATTACTTGTGACAGTACCAGTAAAATATCTGTAATCCGGTTAATGGACATATGTGAAACACACGTTCACCTTTACATATTTAAATGTCTGTACAGCACAGACGCATTCATTACACTTTAACATTATATGTGCTGTAGTCGTAGTTGAACCGGGACTGCATTCACGTTGGCCGGATGCTGTAACCACTATACTTTTGGTGTTCTGACTCATTTATATGCATACCCATAGTACATAGCTACATTAACATATGCCTCACCGCTTCACTTACGACACAGGCATCCATTCTTCTGCTGGGAAAAATGCGGTACTACATATTACACATTCCCTATTCCCTACTGCTCTGGACCCAAGCTGCATATTTAATCACTGCAGGGATATTCAGAACCCCAAGGCTTATAGTCCTGACACATTCAAGTCTTTAATTGTTAGGGTGTTCATGTGGTGATCTGGGTTTAGGCTTGTCCGCCTGGTGAACGGAACTGCCCTGACCATGTTCAAATGTCAGACAAAGCACATGGACAGAGTTTGTCCATTTTAAACATTTTATCTGTGTTTACAGACACAGGTGTTTGGGCACCTGTCAGCAGCTTATAATGTTGGCAATACATAATATGGGTGGGGGTGGTTACAATACATAATCCACGGTGAGTGGTGTTCCCATTCACATTATTTTACCTGTGTTTACAGACACAGGTGTTTGGGCACCTGTCAGCAGCTTATAATGTTGGCAATACATAATATCGGTGGGGGTGGTTACAATACATAATCCACAGTGAGTGGTGTTCCCATTCACATTTGACTATTTCTTGTATTCATTCATACGAGGATTAATATTTTGGACATGAATTAACTATGAATTAACTACAGGTATGCAGTAGTACAGTAAACATATGTGAAGGTTTGTTACAGTGAAAATGTACGGACCTCTGTAATACTCGGGGACTACCCCACATCCTTCACAACATTTCATGCTAATGTACATACTATTATTCTGTGAACTTTCGAAGTTTGTGAGAGCAGTATTTACATCTGTCCCTATTTGTCCACCCATCATTTTAGGCTTTGACCAGATTTTGTTGCTGTAATAGGTTGAGAGGTGGTGTCGGTATGTGATTGAGTTGAATACATACTGTCGATAATTCAGTGGGAAGTAGGGTTACCACCTGTTCCTCTTTGTGAGGGGAAGTCCCACTTTGGACAGTTGTGTCCTGCGACGAAACCTAAGACATGGCAAATGTCCTGTGATTTTAAGACAAAAGTATATTTCTTATTTTCTTTAATAGTTGCATGATACAGGTATTTTGTATCTGAAACACATAACTATTATTTGGGATAGCATAAGCAATTCAAATGCTATGAAATAAGCTTTTATTTTGGCAAACAAGTGTAATTCTGTCCTTTGCACTGGCCGGGGGTATGTTTTATCCTGCAAATTCTCACATTTCTACAAAAGATGTCCCACCTTGGGCATCTGAACAGGTGGCAACCCTAGTGGGGAGACCTGTATGGTGGACAGGTGTTCCATCCTGCGTAGTATGTTTTGCATGTCTGTCTAGAAACTGAACAGTACCGTGACTACACCAGATGTGTACAGTACTAGACACCGTGGCGTGCAAACAACTCTGATGTTTCAACAGGTTACTTATCCCACGCGGGATGTACACACATTTTGCCAAAACATTAACACGCGAGCATTTGGATTTACGTAACTGTGATGGGATGTTTACAAACGTGGGATACATATTTGCAATCCTGACACTGCCTAGGATGATACTTCCTACTACATATGGGGAATACTCGCTATGTGTAGGTGTACGGCTGCGCAAGGCTGGTAGCTGGATTTGGTGGACATTCGGACATGGGTGCGGGTTATGTGCTATACAGGGGATGTTGCGTATTGCATTTGCATGCATGGGTTCTGCATTTGGATGTCCCGGTTCCGCATATAGCATCCTATGTGTATGTGCCGGTTACGTTCCTGTTCATGTGTATAGCACATTTTAATATTCATATGTTTGTGTGAGTTTGGTATACAAAATGGACTGTCAGGTTTCTTTACGGTTGTTATATGGCCACAACTGCCCAGCTGTGTACTATCACTACCACTGTGGGACTGCTGGTGACCCTGCCCATGGGGCTAGACGTGTGTATTGGCGGCGCGCTGACATGATGCGCTTCACTTCCACTGGGTATAACTACTTACAGTGCAGTACATTACGGACACACGATTTTAAATATCATTTGTTCCATGGACGGAAACTCATATTGTGTTGCGTGTATTTCTGTTTGGTTCTCAATTTTGTGTGGCCGGGAATTGTCTTGCATGCTTTGCATACGTTTCATTATCCACGGACACTGATAGGTGCAATTACTATTGCAGGCAGACTATAATATTCAGCAGTTTAGGCTGCTCATCGACAGCCGACATTGACACGCCTCCGGGCGCAGCTTAGTAACGCCCCATGCACTCGCGCACGTGTCCTATGCACGTGGATGTGGTGGCAGCGCACCTTCATTAATATGCATATGGCGCTACTACACCATATATACGCCGCACGGCCAGCGCAGGCCTTACACCGGCCTTGCGCCGAGCTTCATGAATCCGGGGGATACTTTATTTGCTAATGAAGAGATAATTTGGCTGCCACTTGATAAGTAAGACGGGCATGCAAACAGGGGTATTCCCATTTTTTTGTATTGGGACTACTGTAATAACCCAACATAAACCAAAAAGAATCACTGTTCCAATGTTCACCAAAACACCAAAAATACAGAACAGATGGAAGAGGCACAAATCCGTAATCCACACGAATTCCTTTATTAAAACGACTCTTCAGTCCAATAAAACGCAGAAACAATAAGTTTGACTATACAGTCCACTAACGCGATTTCACCAGCACTGCGTTTTCGTTTAAACCACTTCATCAGATGGAGACAAATGCATACCTACACAAAAAACACTCCTTATATATTCATCAAAATAATTAAACAATTAGTTAATTAAAGGGAACAAGATACTTAAACATTTAAAGGGGTAAGACATAATGCATACAACACATACATTAAAATATATTGTAATGGATTCCCCCCACACTGACCTGATACATTAATGGATTAATAAATTAATATTATTATCAAAATTTAATAAAAACTTTATAATAACTTAATCTAATAAAACAAACTAAATTCTTTAATACAACCAGCAAAAGCATTACAGCTTGTGGTATCCTATAGACCAACACTTTAATGTAAACTGATTTTAATACACATTTAAAATAAGATAAATATAGAAAAAAATAATAAATAAAAAAACATAAAATGAAAACACTTAAAGCTTAGCTGATCTCAGCTTGAGTACATGTGCTAAAGAGATGGCATCATTTAGACCTGGAGGTTTATTCGCCTCCAAGGAAAGCTGCCACAACAGCTCTTTATACTCAATCGAAGTTTCCCATAGCCCACCTCTTACATCCTTTTCCACTACTTCCAACACAAAGAAGCTAAATTTAGCTTCCTGGCAAATTAATTTATGTCGGTATAAAGCATTATTAGTACATTTTGTTTTTATCTCATAGTAATGCTCATAAATTCTATTTTTTAGCTTTCTTTCCGATTTCCCTATATAAAATGCATCACAATGATCACACAAACCTAAATAAACTATCCCAGAGGTGTGACAGTTCGCAAAATATTTGCTCTGGATCAGTCTGTCCCTGCTCTCTAAAAAATTGTTTGCTTAGTACAAATAAATGGGCATTGGGAACACCTTCCACATTTAAAGGTTCCTAGTTTCCCTTCCTTAACTTTTTCATACCATATTTACCTTCCAGAATAGTCTTTAAGCTTTTGCCCCTTCTATATGTACATTTCAAAGGTTCTTCAAAGATACATTTCAAATCCGAAATCTGACTAAACCTACACCATTCTTCCTCCAAAATCTTCCTAATTCTAGGTGCACCACCATTATAATCAACTACAAAATTGCCTGTACCCTCACTGTTAAGCTTTGTAGATTTCATCTCATTCAAGACAAAATTTGAACCCAAAATGGGTTTAAATTTGTCATATCTACCTTCCCTAACTTCTCTTTCTATAGGCTCAATAAGATCTTTAGGGTAGCCTCGATCCATAAACATATTGTGCAAAATCTTACATTCAACCTCAAAATCACTCTCCCTTGATGTCATACGGCTACCCCTCACATATTGTCCCTTAACAATACCTTTTTTCTGATGGTAAGGGTGAGCACTATTAAAAGCCAAATAAGAATTCGAAAATGTTGTCTTTCTAAAAATCTTAGAATAAAAACAACCCTCACTTTTGCCTATAGAAATATCCAAATAATTAAAAAATTCTTTATCCTTATTATAAGTAAATTTTAAAAAATCAGTGGACTCTGAGATATACTTAAAAAATTCTAAAAATTCATCCATCGTGTCCACCCATAAAAAGCACATATCATCCAAGAAACGCTTGTAAAATTTCCAATTATGGGCATATTTTGAATTAATAATAATTTTTTTCCCAAGCTGTTAAAATAATATTAACATAAGTGGGGGCACATCTTGCACCCATCCCTACTCCCTGAATCTGCTTAAAAAATTCTCCCTCATAATGAATAAAGTTGTTGTTTAAAACTATAAAAACTAGGATCAAATAAAATTCATTATTATTAAATTTACCATAATTTATCAGGGCTTCTTCAAACCACATCATCCCCTCATTATGGGGTATAGATGAAAAAAGGTCCACTATATCAATAGTTATAAAAGTAATATTGTCATCATACAAATCCTGAGTTAAACTACGCAAGAGGTCCCAAGAGTCTTTAACAGTCCCCTGGCCTCCCATAGATAAAGACTTTAGCTTTACATCCAACCATCTCGCCAGTGGTGCAGTAACTGAGCCCTCCGAAGCAACAATAGGTCTCAAAGGGGGGGTCTTCCAAGTCTTTATGTACTTTTGGTATCCCAAAAATAGAGGGGACCTTAGGTTTCTCAACATGAAGGTATTTAAAAGTTTCAACATCAATAGAGCGTTCCATAAGCAAGTCATTTAAAACCACATATATTTTTTATTACCTATATTAATCTCATTTAAAGAGGCTCTGACATATTTGTCTAAATCATCTAAAATTTCCATCATCTTAGCTTCATATAAAATATTATCCATAATAACAGAACCTCCACCTTTATCTGGTTTCATAACTCTCACTGTAGTGTCCTCCCTAAATTCCTTTAATAACCCATATTCTTCCTTAGTAAGGTTATATGTAATATTGTTCCTTGGGAGCTCAGCTCTAAGTCTACTCTCCATTAAGGCCTCAAAATTTCTTAATTGTGGGTGTAAAGGTGGGTTGAACAAACTTTTCCTTTTCAAAACCTCACATTTCTCCCCAGTACTAGCATGTCCCTGAAAAAACAGTTCTAAATTTTTATTTCTTAAAAATAACTTGAGGTCAATCAACACCTTACTAATATCTGCCTTCGTGTTAGGAACAAATTTAAGACCTTTTGATAGTAACGAAAAATGTGCTTTATTTAATTCATATTACTACTGTACTACTACTACTATGTACTACTGTAATAACCACACAAATGCAATAGATAAATGTCTAGTCCTATGTATGATATGTTTTATTTTAATTTTCTGGAATAAGTGCAAGAACATTTACGTGTGTCATCTTAAAGGTGCATTTGGCTAGGCCCCCTATAGTCCCTATGTTTGCTTTTTTACTACTGTTTCCATGTTCTGAGCCTTTTCATTAACAAAGTATTGCTTAAAAGTCAAAGGCTGACCTACTATTGTGACAATACAAGAATAAGAGTAGGTTATTCATTTTTTTATATAAACAGGAGGAGACAAAATTTATTTTATCACAGTGTGTTTTATATATATAGTAAGTTGAATGTTTGCTGAAGGATGTCATGTTGGTGGAGTGGTGAATGGCTTACGGTTTATGATGGTTTTTGTTACACTTGTTTCCACTTTCAAAAACAAAAAGAAACACAACAAAAAAATTAAAAACTCATCTTCATGTTAATAGCCTTGTGGAAATATGAATTAAGAACGTGGGCAGGTGAAATCTGGTTCTCCTCTTGATTTTATGAATGATGGACTAGGTTTAATGCTTGACATTACCAGTGGATGATGGACTAGCATTAAGATGAATGAAGAATTGGGGTTTGGTATAATGGCCAAGGTGTCAATGTTATCACCTCACATACACAAGGTAGAGAGTGTGATTGTTACCTTAGGTCACCATCTGGTTATTGGTTATGCATGTAAAGGTCTGTAGATGGAGTGGCTGGCATTTGGAGGGAAGGACATGGCATAATGCTTAAGATCCTTACCTTACAACTACAAGGTACATGGCTTGATTCTGACTTCTCATTGTTTGGGTTTGTTTGTAGTAGTCTACAAACTGATAACCTAGTATATTTACCTATTAGTTGTCTATGTGATCCAAAGTGATTTGACTGTGCAAAAAGATTCAAATAAAAATAACATACTAGTGCTGCATTCAACAGTATTTTCTTGGTGAGAGTCATCTGTAGAAATCAATGGGTCCAGATTTAGACTACACACACCTGGGAGAAGGATAAGGTAAAGTATTTTTGGTGCGGAAGTTATACATGATAGGAAGGAGTATTAGAGAAAATAAAGATAAGTTTACAGCAATGTATTGTCTAATGACAATAGTTTTCCTGTTCACTATTAATACAGAAGTGGGATAACACTGGCTAGAAACTCTTGATATAAATGCATCACAGTATAATGAATTTTATTAGTAAAGCAGCAAGGAAACAAAATAGTTAATACAGATGCATTAATAAAACTAGTTTGATATTATGTGCAATGAAATAAATGGAAAACAGAGAAAGGATGGTGCAGATTAATATATCAACCTCATTTGGCAAGATGTGTCGATTATCACTGCTGTGTACATGAAAAAATCAGCGAGATATGTTATACTATATAATTAAATCTACGAGTTCAACAAATGTATAGTTCAATCGTGAAAAGTGGATGTCCAACTAAGGAGACATATAAAAGAGTATAAAGCTATATATATATATATATATATATATATATATATATATATATATATATATATATATACTAGCAACACCAATGTCAAAAGAAGGTGATGTCAAGATGAGCATCTGAGATAATTACTGAAACAAATTACCTATCTGAACAAAGAAAATGCATCATTTTTAATATGTAACAGATTTGTATTACTTCATGCAGTTTGTATATATACTTCTCTTCTGATGTTTGAAAGACAAGAAAGTTTTCAAAGGACACTGAGCTGTACAAGATCAGTGAAAGAACAAGAAAGTATGCTAAGCCATCACTGCATGCTTAGACAATTGTTATTTCTTCTTTTTTGTTGGTGCAACTGAGATATGGTACAGTACACAAACCAGTCATTTTTAATAAAACAGCTGCAAAACCATTTATGATTTTACGATGACTTCAGAATCCAGAATCACACTGATCCAAGAAAAAGGACATAGTTTAGTCTGCATATAGAAACAATTAGAATCAAACACAAATAACTATTATATAGATAGTTAACAGCATAACCCTAATAATTATTTTACAAAGAAGGAAACCAAAACATTAAGGTGAGGCCATCTTTACAGCTTTCCAGATGTAGAAGAGCACTTATATGAGTAGTACTCTACTATAGAATAAAACAAATTACATTTTATTACCTTTATATTACTGTTAACAGAAATAGTATGTTTCTGGTATGCCGCATGTATAACAATATCACTGCTCCTTACAGTCTCTGAACACCTGCTATTTGGGATCCATTTTCCAAATAAAATACATCATCACGTAACAAAAACTATAATGGGTTTTGGTAAAATACCGACTTGACCTAACAGGATTAAAATCATATAGGCTGAAGAGGCCACACCACCAGCATTTAGTTTCACTACTTGTGAAATGCAAGCTTCATCTCATTTTGATAGCAAGCTCAGGCCTACTCCAAAAATTTGCCTTTAGGTCCCTACATACTCCTCATACTCCCCATTCATACGTGCATACATTTTAAATATGTATCTATATTCAGTTACAAGAATGTACATACACATACATAAAAAAAGATATACATATATATATATATATATATATATATATATATATATATATATATATATATTTATAAATTAATTAATCAATCACTCAATTAACTAATTAATTAATTAATTAATTAATTAATTAATTAATTTTACATTTCTTTACTGGGATAGTCCGACTGGACACATGTCCATTTACAGTGGAGACCCGAGGAGGAAAGCTTCACATTCAGTACAGAAAAACAAATAGTTGCACAATATGATAACAATATGATCAGCTATACAGAAGCAAAAAATTGACAACAGATGAAAGTACAACTTTTGATACAAAAAACAAAATTAGACACTAGAAAAAAATACAACTTTCGATACAGAAACAGAAATTGATACTAGATAAGCATTATAACTGACTACAGAGACAGGCAGAGACTACTTAGAAATTAATTAGTGTAAGTTTAGCATGAGCTGGTATAACTATTAGAAACTTGAGAAGAAAATAAAATTCCTGATTCTGTAGAAAAAATTACAGTGGGAATAATTGGATATGAAGCTATCTGGAGTGGTAGAAACAGTGATGATTAGGTAATGCATGGACATAGCCAGGAATTCATTAAGTGTAATTTAAGTGAGTTTTTGAACAGCGTAATAGTGGAGGCAGAAGATAAAGCAGGGGGAAGTTTATTTCAGGATTTAGCTATGGGTCAAGCCGCAGTGGTGCAGCAGTTAGCATTGTTGCCTCACAGCAAGAGGTTCTCCCATTCGATTCTCGGCTGGAGCGCCTTCTGTGTAAAGTCTACATGTCCTCCCCGCGGTTGAGTGACGTTAAAGACATGCAGCTAGGTGCGAGCGTGAATACATGTACACACATACACACACACACACACACACTCACACACACACACATGCACATGTATGTATATATATATATATATATATATATATATATATATATATATACATATAAACATGCACATATATATATATATATACACATATAAACATGCACATATATATATATATATATATATATATATATATATATATATATATATATGTCTGTGTGTGTGTGTGTGTATAGACACACACACACACACACACACACACACATATATATATATATATATATATATATATATATATATATATATACATACATATATGGATTCCATTTAGATCGCCGAAATTACACTCTGCCGAATTACATATAACCGAGACCATATCTCCAAAAGACCACTTATGTGAAAGATCAGTACCCCAAAACACAAAACAACAAAAAAACACATAAAAGCAAAAAGCAACAATACAACATACTCTTGAACATTTTAGCAGGGGGGCAAGCTCCACTGCATCCCCTACAACCCCCCTGCTAATTATATATATATATCAACTCTGAGATCACACTACAGTGATAGAAAGGGTATATTTCCCAATCATCACTATATTGCAATCTCCATTTTAAACTATAAATGCTGTACGATGTTCATTGTTTTGTGTTTTTGTGTAATTTCGGCAATCTAAATGGGATCCATATATATATATATATATATATATATATATATATATATATATATATATAGATATATAGATGTAACTCGTAGATAGCACAATATTGGGGAAAGGACCTATTCCCCTACCCCGAATATTGTGCAGTCTCATGCACCTGTAAGCCATATTTTTTTGACTAAACAGATGTCGACCAGCTGTAGTGTTGACAATAGTCAATGCTCCCACAGATATAAATATGTATACGTGTGTGTGTGTATGTGTGTGTGTGTGTGTGTGTGTGTGTGTGTGTGTGTGTGTGTGTGTGTGTGTGTGTGCGTATGAAGGATGGAATAAAATTACACAGTCCATTTACCTTCAGATAATACTTCCACTCTTCTCCAAACCTGAATTGCAATTGAACTCGAGGAAATATGCAAGGTTTCATGCAATCCATTTTTACTTTTCCTACTTACCATTCTGTATTATTCCTAGTGCTGCAAAATGCATGCAGCTTTCACAGCTATGCATCCTCCATTCAGATGCCAGTTTTTGTATCTTCACTGATACCTTGCATCTAATCAGTAACATTTATCTCTAGAGATGAAATGTATCAACCAGTCCCTAAACTAAAGCTTACATTCCTTGCATTTTTGGACCTCTAATTAGCATCCTATAAATGTTCTTGAGTATCGACACAGCCAGAAATAAAAGCACTCAGTACATTTACCTCCTTGTCAACAGCAGCCTATGTGGCCTAAATCAGTAACACAGTACCACTGCATGTTGCTGTGTTTTCTTATTTAGTATGAAATGTTTGTGAATTACTTAACCAATTACCAAGTCCATATAGCCAGCTAAGCTATTTACCATTCTAAGTTTCATCAAACTACTTAGAATGTTAGTCAGTGGTATCATGTCTGAGAACTTTTGCCACATCTAGCTATATTGCGTGAAATGTATACCTTCTACCAACTGTTACTAAATCCTATTAGAAAATAAAAACAAAAATGATCCTTTAATAACATCTTAGAAAAATTAAAATTATGCAGTATCATAATGACAGATCCATGTTGTCTGTTTCTGTCCAGTTCAACCTGTGGATTATCAATCTGACTTGTACCCAAGATAGGCCAATTCCAAAGATTTTAGCTTCGGAGCTCTGCCTCTTCTACCCATAATACAATGCTCCCTGAAATCTTACCTCAAATCAGGCTTGCCATTCCCATAATACTCTCACTAAGAGGAAACACTCCAAACCAATAAAACTTGACCCCATGATAAAAAAAGAGAGGTGCTCGATCAGCCTGGCGCAACATATTTCACAAGAGGGGGATAGGAGGGAGGGATGGTTGAATCCAATGGAAACAGACAACATGGATCTATTTTTATGGTAAGTACAGAACTTGCATATCTGATTATGTCTTTTTCATCTAGCTTCACTTGTGGGACAGAGTCTCCAGCCATGTAACATACCAGTCCCTAGAAGAGAATATTCTGTAGTATGGTGGGACCAAAGGAGGCCCTGGACTTCAACAGTACATCCAGTTTGTAATGAGATATTAAAGTGTGTGTGCCTACACAAGTAGCAGCTGCACAAATATCATCAAAGGAAACTCTTGTACATTGACTTTTAGATCTATAACGTAAAGACTTTCCTCTGAAATAATATCCAAAGGAAATGCAACTGGACAGCCATTTAGATAAAGTTGGCTTTTGATACTGGTTTGCCTAGTCAGGCCTTAGAAAAAGATATATATAGCTGATCAGATTTTCTGAAGATCTTGGTCCTAACCAGTTACAATCTCATCTGTCTGTGAACATCAAGTCAATGCAGCAAATATTCCCCCTTATTAGTAAAATTTTGGGAAAAGCACAGATGAGTGAATGATCTATTTCAAAGCAGTATAAGAGGCCACCTTAAACAAAAATATAGGATCAATTCTAAGAGTGACTATTCTTGTGAAAAACAAGATACAGAGGTAACGAGGATAAAGCCTGCAGTCGCAACACATGCCTGACTGAAGTCACAGCACCAAGAAAAGTGTCTTCCAAGACAATAGCGTCAAGGAGGCCATAGCTGAAGGTTCAAAAGGAGGATTGGCAAGAATATGGAGCAAGAAAGGGAGAGCCCAGGATTGCAGATAGGTGGTTATAAGAACATACATCCCTTTAAGAAAAGCCTTAGAAATCTTCAAAGCTGCTACTGGTGTATTATCTCTGCCAATATGAAAGTTGGAAATAGTAGCAGGACCACCCTCATTTCCAAAGACACTGATGCGATGGTTGACCTTGAAAGTAGGCAAGTCCCTTGGGATGTTTTAAATTCAAAATGCCCCCCACCTGAGAAGGGAGGCATCCACAGTGACCATGCCCTATGGCAGAGGAAGAACAAATGGTCTCCCGGCTGGAACCAAGGGAGATTCCAGCCAGCATCTGACCTGCTTCTGAGAGAATGATGGGAAAATCCATGGGGTGCATTAAGTAACTCCAATGAGTTGCTAATATCCACTGCAGTATCCTCATATGGTATCTTGCCAGATGGGCTAAGCAGATGTCTGCAGCCATATGACTTAAAATTCTCAGAACCAGGGAAGTAGGATATTTCTGCTGGGAATGGAGAAAACTGACTTTTGTGAGAAGTGAAATAACTGTGCACTTAAAGCTTTGCTACCTGAGACACTATGTTTAAACGGAAATCTACAAATTCCAGCACCTGAACAGGTTGGAGGCTGGATTTTTTTATGTTCACAGTGATCCCTAATGAAAGACACAATTGGAGTAAGGAGTCCAGGTCCCTGACTACGGGTGCCCTCGTGGAGGCACTGTGGAACCAATCATCCAAGTATGGAAAGACCTGAAATCCCTGCAGCCTGAGTCAAGCTGCCATGGCTGCTATGCACTTGGCAAACACCCGGTGTTGGTGGTGAGACCAAAGGGCAGTGCTCTGAACTGATAATGACTTGTACCCAGCCAGAAGCACATATAGACCTGGACCATCTTGCAATCTTTATGTGATGGTAGACATCCTTGAGATCAGTCAAGCACATCCAGTCATCCTTCCTCAGCAGAAGAAAAATGGACTGCATTGTGACCATATGGAACTTAGCCTGTTTCACAAATAGATTTAACTTGCTTAGATCCAAAATTGGTCAAAGGTCCTTGTTTTTCTTTGGTACCAAAAAGAACTTGAGCTAGACCCTGGATCCTGTTTGTTCTGGTGGGACCACTTTGATAACTTGATTTTCTAGCAGCTTCTGAATCTTGAGATCTGCCTCCTTTCTTTGACAGGCTGGAACATCTGGAAGGTGTTTGGCATCTTCCTTTGGTGGAAATAAAAATTAAACTGTGTGACCTCTGGATACAAAGTTCATCAGCCACGAGTCGAAGGTGATGTCCTGACAAGCTTTGTGGTGAACAACCAAGTGACCTCCCACTGCCTTGAGATCAGGACAGCTTCAGAGACACTGAAAAGACCTCTCAGAGAAAGCTTTGTGGAAACCCTGTTTCTGTGGACCACATCTACCATGCGGCCGCAACCATTCAGATTCTCTCCCTTGCTGCAATGGGAACTCTCCAACAGAAGCATCATGGAAATACTGTTGGGCTTTTCAGAAAAAGAGACCCCCCCCCCGGTTCCTAGAGAAGGTCCATTAAGGGGTAGTGAAATGTACTCTGATGGCAGGTGGCATATTTCTGGCCTGTTTTCTCCTGGTCAATGTGCCTTTGACTTTCAGTGCAAAAAGCCATCAAAAGTAATGTTTATAAAGGATGCCCTAAAACAGTCCACAAAATTACACAACCACATCCAAGAGTGCCAGCATGGCAATGCTGGCATAAGCTGTTCAAGACTTGCCTTCAGCTGTGTTGGGAAGCAGGTGTATGGGCACATCAGATATAGACTGTGGACTCAATAATTACATCTCTAGGGTCTTCTGAGTCTTCAGAGCCTGTTGCGTCTTAACAACCCTTGACACTTCAGAGATAATATTGCACTGAAGCCATGTCAAGTAAGCCAGATAATTTAAAGTCACTAATGCATAGGTGTGCTTCCCTAACCAGTTCAAGCCCTGAATACCCTACTTAGGGTATGCACTAAAGAACTCTCTTCTGAAAAGTCTTCGCCACCACAATAACATTGACTGCAGGTCCCTTACTCCAATACTGTGGGTCATTAGGAGAGTATAAGATTCTCGTATTTCCTTGATATGGGCTCCACTGTATTAGGATCCCTTCAAGCCCTCAAAGACACCAAGTCACTAAGAATGTCTGAAGGGGGGACAACCCAAGATGTGGAAGGGTCCACAGTGAAAGCCTCAAGAAATACTGGCTCGTCTGGAGAAGGGGCTACCTCAGTCCAACCCCTGCACTGGCAAAGCAGCTCCTAAAGATCACTGAAAGAGGCAGCTTCACAGGGGATTTTGGGGATCCCTCTCCTTCCTTAAGGTCAGTATTTTCAGGGAGGGATTCCACATGGAATCCAGGTGCTTCCTCTTGCATCACCTCTTCCCATTAGTCTCCCACTCCAGGATGTTGGGGGGGTGGGAGAGGCAGAGGGCTCTGAATGTAGGCTGGCCTTCAGGCCCAGAGATGTGGGCTGTCCCAGAGCTTTTTGATGTATGTACACAGGTCCGGAAGAAGAAGAGGGGTGTTGCCCATTGGTGCTGACCATTCCATTCCATCCCCAGTTTGAGGAATATCCTTTCCACAGGGTAGAGAGAGAATTTGCAAGAAAAACACAATGTTTACAAGTAAAATTCCACAGTGAAGTTCATCATCAAGCTGCAGTCCTGGAAGGCAGCATATGAGATCTGGGGTAGAATTTAAGGAAGCAGTGTATTACGAGTAGATGAGGCGGAGCTCCAAGGCTAAGCTCTTTGGAATTGTCTGGTCTCGGTCCCACTGGATGGAAAAGACAACATAGGATCTATAGTCATAAATTTCTTTGCTGATTGGAAAGGTAATTCATAGTTTATGCATACACTGTAATTTTCCTGTAGTTCTCTGGGTCAGTTTTACATCACTTTTCTGGGCAAGAAAGATCAGTGTCCCTTTCCAAATTCCAGCAATAATGCTACTCTAAGCTGAACTTTTGAGCAGCAATTCTAGTGGTTCAGGTGATGTCTTAGTTTGTTAATCAACACAGCTGTGATGTTTTCCATTCCCACAGAAATTACACTTTAAATACTGGAATAATGGTGTCTTATTTTGTTTTTATTGGGGTTTCAGTTTTCTCCTTGTTAAGTATGGGCACTACTTCTGTGACAGCCTTGTAATGCAACCCCAAAATGATCTTTAAAGATTACAAGCATTTTTATGGAAGCTGAACTATATCTAGATGAAATATAGCATTTTGAACATTTTTCTTCACCTACAGAAAAAAACAAAAAAACAAAAACAGTACTTAGCCATATTTAAAGGGCAACATTTATATCTATTTACTAAGGTGACACAGTGGTGCAGCTATTAGCATTGCAGTCTCACACATTTTGGTTCTCTGCTTGTGTTCCTAGTTGGGATGCCATCTGGAGAGAATTTGCATGTCCTTCCTGGGTCCATGTGTTGTTTTCTTTTGCTAGATTCCCCAAGTGTCCTCCAAAGGAACACTTAGAAGCAGAAGGTTTATGCTTTCTGGGCACTGACTGAGAGAACTTTCTAATGATGCATTAAGCATGAGGTCCACACTGTGACAACTGAAAAAAGAAATGGGCAGTGTGGACCAGGATGGACCAAGCTTGTCTGGTACAGAGATGCCAGGACAGGTACTGGTAGGGGCTAATCATGTTCTAGGTGTAGTACCTGCAAATATAATAACTACTATACTACATATTTCAATTCACATAATGTTTATATAATGCCAACTCAGCAGTGGCTCTAATTCATTCCTGTAAAGAGTTCCAGAGACCACTTATTCTCTCATTTAATACACTCTTTCTTGAAAATTATATATACTTCATGAATGCCAATGCCATTATCTGTAACTAGAGGCTCATAAAAATACTGAAGTCTTAGTGTACAGCATTCATAAATCAAAGGTCATTAAGGAATGTCACAAAATAGTTCACTCCAGAAGTTCCAGATAAGGGTATGAGACCAGTGAACAGTTAAACAGTCAAACAATTCTGTTGTAAAGTAGTGAATAGAACAACTGAAAGGTTAAAAAATGATGATTTAATAACGCTTAAAATACAAAAAGTATATTTTCGAGTACCTTCTTCAGAAAAATCAAATACAACCTCCTAAGAAATACATACACCTTATATACAATTAAATTAATTGGTTTAATCAAATAATTAGATTAATTGTAACTTTTAAAATTAACTTTAATTGAACTTCTGGAGTGAACTATTTTGTGGTTTTCAGTTACGTTTGTTCACTCTCAGTTCATCTCCCTGTTTGGTTTTTTGGTCAAGTTTCGAGATGGCAGAGGCACCAGGGGCAGAGACCAACAATGAATCAACGTTTAATGAAAAGGGTGAACTCAGGAAAGTTATTGGTCAACTTTCCCAACTTGTGGAGCTTCTAACGCCTGCGTGTGTATCTATAGTGGCTCTTGCAACAGAGCGTTCCTTAATTCCTAATTGTCAGCGTTCTCAACCTAGAGATCCACCTCCTTTTCGCCTACCACCACGCGATTCACTTCCTGGTTCAGCAGAGCGTGGTAACGGAGATGAAGTAGCTCAGTCGGGTTTACCTATTATTGTGGATGATTTCGAAGAGTTTCCTCTCCTTCTACGTTCTACAAATAACGATAATGGAATTCAACCAAATGGACATTCTTGCGTTCCTAAAGAACAACGAGGGCAGCGCAATCAGCGGGTGCCTCGTATACAAGGTGACTTTTCAAAAACTGTTACTCCCTTTGATTTCAAAGGTTTTTTGGACAAAAAGTTTAAGATGCACTCTTGTGGTTCATTTTCTGAATTTAGTCAGGTAGAAACAAAATCTTATAAGGAAAATCTTGATGTTTTATATTTTTATCTGGAAAAGTATGAAAGATTAGGATGTGACTCTACATTTTTACAAGAATGCATTGATAAAGGTATTGTGCCTAAGGGCTTGCGTGTTTGCAAGTATCCTAACAGGGTTGAGGAAGGCTCTGCCTTTCACAAAGAATTAATCGATATATTTGTCAAATGTGGCTTGGATATAGCAAGGGCTATTATTACAGAAAATGATAGGGTCAGGACCCATTTAGTGTCCACGATGAACACTATTAATTCCAATATTATCAATGACCTTAAGCATACAGTGGAATCAGAGAGAACCTCATACCATCATATTTTTTTTCTCAGATTGAGAAGGAATGCATTAAAAATATGAAAAGGAAGGCACACAAACTAGAGAGGGAATATCACAGCCTATAGATTGGGAACAGCTTATCCCAAACCCAGACCATACAATACACATTGGGGTGAACCCGAGGGACACAATAAAGTTAACCCTAACATTGATTTTGATACTGATACTGTGTTTGATAATAACAATGGTGAGGTCAACCATAGGGAAGTCCCTTTAGAGTATGTACCCCCCCCTTCGCAGGTCCGACAGGATACGCAATCAGACCCCTGTATATTACAATCATCGCCCCAACCAATACAGGGCAAATTACAGGAGATAAACCAACATGACAACCTAATTCAACGGAATGGAAATGTTTTAGAATATAATCAATATAAGATTTTCAACTACAGTTCCTTGGATATTTCCTTAGACCATTTTGCACTGTTTGTAAGAGGTTTTAAATGTATTCCCTTAAGGAAGGTTAGTATTCCGAGGGCAGTAGTGGATTTAAAATTATTTTTAAGAAAACAAAATTTGGGACTCATGTTTGAAGGAACTGGTACTGATATTAGTACACATCCTAATACCAATACACATCCTAATTTAAAGAAAAGAAGTATTTTCAATCCACCACTTCACCCACATTTAAAAAACCTGGAGAAAGTGATAGAAAAGGAAATCAGGAATAACGTTAGTACACACAATGTGTTTTCAAATCTATCTAAGAAGGAACTTAATTTACTTGAATTTTTGAAAGGTAACAAAGCTATTAGAATTATGCAACCTGATAAGGGTGGGGGTGCGGTGGTTATGGACAATATTTTATATGAGTCCAAAATTAAGGAAAGTCTACAAAATACTGCTAATTACTCTAGAGCTTCCATTAATGAAGTCAATATTTCCAAAGCCAAAATAAATTTATTAATTAACGACTTATTATTGGAAGGTTCCATTGATTTTGATACCTACAATTTTTTAATCAATAACAATCCAAGGGTTCCCTCAGTATTTGGTATTCCCAAAGCTCATAAAGATCAAAATGACCCTCTGTTGCGACTTATAGTTTCCTCTGAAGGTTCCATTACAACCCCTTTAGCCAAATATATTGACGTTCATTTAAAGGAACTATCCAACAAAGGTGTCACAGTGTTAAAAGATTCTTGGGATTTTCTTAGGCAAGTGAAATCCCATTTGTTTTCTAAAAACATTATTTTCATAACTCTTGATATTGTAGATTTATTTGGATCAATTCCACACGACATTAGTCTTTTTTGGCTTGAGGAAAGTATGGCCTATCATGGCTGTTTTTCAGTGGATGTATTTAGAACTTGTCTTTTATTGATGGAAGTGATTCTCAAAAACAATTATATGTACTTCCAAGGGGAATTTTTCAAGCAGGAAAGGGGAGTGGCCATGGGGGCAAAATGTTCACCTACCTACGCCAATATTATACTTTCATGGTGGGAGACACTATATATTAATAATTGTGAATTTGTTAACTGTTGGGCCTTTTACAAACGTTTTCTTGACGACATAGTCATTTTTTGGACTGACACTGTAGAAAGGTTTTTTGAATTTTTGGATTATATCAAAAGTACAACCACCTTTTTGGATTTTACGTATAATATAAATTTTGAGGAGTGTTTTTATTTGGATGTTTCACTAAGGAAGTATGATGATCACTTTATTTCCAAGATATATAGAAAGCCTACATTTTCAAATTCCTATCTTCATTTTTCCAGTGGACATCCCTTTGGTCAAAAGAGAAACATTATCAAGGGGCAAATTATTAGGACCAGTAGGATGACCTCTGAGGGCGAAGACTTTTATAAGGACAGTGAATATGTTATGAACATGTTTAAAGAAAGGGGATATCCAGCCTACCTTATAGAAGAAGTATACAAGGTAGTACTAGAAGGTAGGAAAGGGAGATTTGCCCCCATTTTGGGACAAGATGATTCTAGTATTCTTGTCCACCAAGGTGACCCGAAGGTAAATTCCAGTGAAACCAAGAATTTTTCTAAGGTATATGTTATGGATTACACAGGGGATGCAACGGTACTTAAAAGGATGATTAATCAATAATGGGATAGGTTTAGGAATATTACAGACCTAGAATACATAAAAAATCAACCCCTCAAATTTATATACAGGAAGGACATGAACCTTAAAAATATATTTGAATTTGGGGGAACTACTAAAAATAAAGGTCCAACACATAGAACAGGTACATACAAATGTGGATCTTGCTCCCAATGCCATTATATTCAAACTGGTTCTAATATTTTAATTCCTAGTAGAAATAGGTCTATTTCAAGTTCTAAATTTGCCAATTGCAACACCCAAGGTGTTGTTTATATTGCCACATGCCACTCCTGTGATTCATTTTATATAGAGAAAACAGAAAGGAAGTTAAGATCTAGAATATATGAGCATTATTATGAGATTAAAAAAAGTAATGGAAATAATGCTTTATTTCGTCATTCCCAGATTTGTAAGGATTCAGTTTTTTATTTTTTTGTTTTGGAAGTTGTACCAAAAGAAATCAGGGGTGGCATGTGGGAAACAAAACTTGAATACAGGGAATTATTTTGGCAGATGATACTGGATGCTACAAAAGAACCTGGTTTGAATGACATGCTTTCTATTATTCCAGTTTTAAAGTTACGGCTGCTAAGTTGTAATATATTTTTTGTCCACTAGATGGTGATAGCACACTATTTTAAAGCACACAAATATAAGCATTAATATATTAAATATGTATATACAAGGAATTCCTTACATAAAAAAATGCTTATATATGTTTTTATAGTATTGATAGACCTTTAACATATTTTTTAGTGTTTATTTAATTCATTGAAGTTTTTCAAAACAACTTTTTTCCAATAACTTTCAATTTTGATTTAACTACTAAACCTGATTTATTGGTGGTTAATTTTAAAAGTTACAATTAATCTAATTATTTGATTAAACCAATTAATTTAATTGTATATAAGGTGTATGTATTTCTTAGGAGGTTGTATTTGATTTTTCTGAAGAAGGTACTCGAAAACGTACTTTTTGTATTTTAAGCGTTATTAAATCATCATTTTTTAACCTTTCAGTGGTTCTATTCACTAGTTTACAACAGGATTGTTTGACTGTTTAACTGTTCACTGGTCTCATACCCTTATCTGGAACTTCTGGAGTGAACTATTTTGTGGTTTTCAGTTACGTTTGTTCACTCTCAGTTCATCTCCCTGTTTAGTCATTAAGGAATGTAAAAACTCAAAAAACATGTCTCCTATAAGTAGAATTCATTCCTATTACTCAGAATCATGAGTCAGTGCCTATTCCAAAATATATTTTATACATTTTCTTTATCATTTTGACTTCATATCATATTTCATTTGGAGCATCTTGCTCCATCCCTGTTTCTCGACTGAAAGACTCTGTCATTGAGTTTGTATACTTACACATTACAATGCAAAGTTACACAAACTGCCTCAGATAACTTAGCTTTGAGAGTTGCACAAACATTGTGTCCTATGTCGTGTTAATAAACATTTGGTTAGAATAAAAAATCAGATAGCTATGGTAGAATAGGAGCATTCAGTTCTTATAATACAATTTTCAACAACTCTATAACATCAATAGGACTTGCTGGCAGGACAGATTTGTGTCCCAGAGACTCCCCCATCTATGGAACAGACTTCCTCTCCACATCAAGGAGAGTACTTCTTTACCCCTTTTTATGTGCAATCTGGATAACTGGATGGGAAATAAAAAATACATCCCTGGAATTCCATGCGTGTCCCTGCTGGACAGGGGTATCAGGTGCTGACTTGTCTAAACATGGGCTAAACTCATGGCTAGGCTTATAAGGGCCTCAGGGCCAATAGCCTAGTAACTTCCTATGATCAGTGAAATTAGAAGAAATACTTCTAAACCAAATCTGAACAAAGCCACAAATAATGGGGGGAGGGGGGGCAATGGCCCAAAAATAGGGACACACAAACTTAGAAAGTTGATAGAATAACAGGTTTTGTTTTTGCATTAATTTTTCTGAAGGATATGAAGTCTGAAAATCAAATGTCTGCCATTATTTTCTGACATCAGTCCTCAAAGATTTGTCAGTGATTTGCCAGAAAACTACAATGTTATGAAAAATGGACCAAAAATATGATGCAAATATCTGAACATCCTGCAAAAAACTGGACAATTGAGTGATATGGGTAGGTGTACAATTTGGGAATAAAGATGTAAATAGAATTTAATGGAAAAAACAGAAGAAATAAAACAAACCTATCTTTTCTGGAGATCATGTAAATTATCATTCACAAAAAAGGCCCATTTGATAAATTCAGTATTAATGGGAAAAATAGCATGCTTAGCAAATGTAGTTATGCTGTCAACAGTATTTGAAAAGGAATTATTGCAAATAACTTTTTCATTTATATGGTATTCTAAATTAAACCCAGTAAAAAGAAGAGTTTTGTATGTAAATAAAGGAGGTTTAGAGGAAACCAACCCAGTGGTATACACTGCTTAAGTAAACTTGCACAAAGGGTTAAAATGGATACATGAAAAATATAAGAAACAGTAGTAAAAATGTATAAATATAATAAATGTTGGGGTATGGTAAAAAAAAAGAGTAAAAGAGAAAAAGAGTGTATAAATTAGGAAATAAAATATTACCAAGAAAATATTTTTGTGGAAGATAAAAATTGATGATACTGAACAAGATAGAAAAGTATTGTATAAGACTGTAATGATAAAACACTACCATGTAAAACCAAGGGAAAATGAAAAAAATTAAAGATGTAAAAATAAGAAGTAAATGATGTAACTAGAAAGTAGAATGTCAATATTTTTGGGGGAGACTGGTAATAGATAAATTCCCAGTAAAAGGAAATATGCCATATAAGAACAAAATGACAGAATACATTTATATTGTCAAGAAGAAGAAACTGGAATGTATTTACGAAGTGTAAAAGAGATAAAAGAGTTATAGAAAAAACTATATAAAGAAGATTTTTTGAATATATAAAAGTGGGTAAAATAAACATGGATATGATTAACTATAGATATAATAACAGAAGTAAAGAATATGTTAAAAATAAATAAAAAGTTATTGTATATTATATGGACTATATAGAATGAAAAAAATAAATGAAATTATGTTTAATGGTAAATGGATTTTCCATCTTTCTTCTTTTCCCTGTTTTCCTCCTGCATTTTTTCTTATTATTTATCCCTAACTCATACATATTATTATTTCTATGATATTTGGAAAGAATGCACTAGGCCACACCTCCTAAGTGTTTGCTTCCTAATATGTTATTTTTCACTATTTTCGTGCAATGCTTCCTAATATCTTATTATTTCTTAGTACATTCATGCAATATTCCTTTTAGTCTGTATTATCTATTAATTTCATCACTAGTCTGTATTAATTCTAGTTTTGCTGTATTATTTGAAATTGTTTTTCTTGTATCTTTAACTTTTGTATAATAGTATAATTTGTATAACTACTATGAATAACCTACTGTAACCTATTTAGTTTTGGAGCTTTTCTCCCCAGGACTCCATTGGAAATGGGTTCATTTTGGCCCAATGGTCTATCCTGGTAAACCAACTGCAAATAAATAAAAAATAAAAAAAAATAAAAATCAGATGGTGGTTATGGAAAAAGGAGAGGGGTCTAACAGGGATGAAATTTTAGTATGATTGTGTACAGAGATTTGTGTGTGCATGTGTGTGTTTTATATTTGTACACTTGTAAATATTTTGTAAATAATGGTTATTTTTGTACATAATTAATGGACCACTACTCTTCTGGATATTTGAGGGAACATTTTTTTTACTGCACTTTCTGCTTCTGTTCCTAGAGCAGAAGCAGCTAGAACAGAACAGTAATGGAGGGAAAAGAGAGTTGCTCCATTGGTGATAGTGTGGTTCTGTCAGCAAGACAGAAAACTGTTGAAGAGTGAGTGCGATAGTATGATGTCACCACTCTGGGCCAGTAATCAAGGAGCCTGCATCCTCACCACTGACACTGGAGAAGGACGTTCACTTGGAACAAAAATGGATACACCCAGTATTTCGAGATGCACCTCTCAGCATCAAGCACAATTTCCCTTAAGAGCACACAGGGAACACAGCCAGTCTGGGGGCTGGGTCCTCTCCTTCTTTCTACAGAACCCCAATAAGACTCCAACTGGCACAGCTGTAGGGTTGAGTCCTCAGCTCAGTGTCCAAGCCAAGTCCGCCAGTACCCTCTGTGAAACCAGTGCATTGTGTCCCTGCAGCTGACACACACAGTCTTTGAGATTTGATCTTCACGCACACACACACACACACACACACACACACACACACACACACACACACACACACACACACACACACACACACACACACACACACACACACACACACACACACACACACACACACACACACACACACACACACACACACACACACACACACACACACACACCTGAGAAAGGCTGGCACAGATTTATTAGCTATACCCCCTTCTGCCTAGACTATAAGGTAGTTACACCAAGACCAGACACTCCATAGCCAGGTAATCCACAGCACTTACAAGGGTACCCAATTATACTTAGTGAAATTAATATCAATGCAAATGGTAGTGTCTGGCTAATGTGGTAAGGCTTTCGGAAGTGGCCAGAGCTGTCAACAAATATATACAAGTACTCTCAGAGATTAAAATATTCTCTAAAAGACAAGCCATAAAGAAAAGTTTAAATATATGTAATAAAAGAACATGAAACTACTAAATATCTATTTATTTACAATAAAGACCAGAGTTTCAATCACAGGAGATATTAAAATAACACAGACAAACAGATACAGAAAGACAGTACTTAACTAATCTCACTATATTTTCCTGACTGAGCTAAGGATTACTATTTCCTGGTTCATTTACTAGAGCAAGGCAAGCTGAAGCAGATGAGGAGTCCTTATTTGTTAGGTTCCAAGAACACACTGCTATGAGACTTTAGTCTCAGCTAGTATTAAAACTTTATTTTAGTGATGGATTACCGAATGACATACATCTGGCCATTTGACTTCTGATTCCCATGCAATCCCCATTGCTAGAAACTGTCAGGACTTAGCACATATGTGTATCTACACACACACACAGAACCTTGTTAAGATCTGCTGCAGCTCCTGGAAGTTATAAAAGAATTTCAAACCTCCACCATTCCAGACTAGCAATTAGTTCACCCCAAAGAGAATGCAGAAAGCTTCCCAGTACAAACTTTTTGTCTTTGGTTGCATTGAGAACTGTAAGATACAATCTTTATGACCTAAATTAAGTCATTTTATTTCTTACTATTTTTTAAAGTCAGGTGGATTGAGATTAATCTCTTCTCCTACAGTACCCTCTGTTACAATATATGCATTTCAACAGTTACAATGATACATGTACATTTCTTCTGTCCAACAGGCACACTGTTGGTACATTTTAACACAAGCAGTTTTACAAATACATTTCAGCACAAGCACATGTACAAATCAATTTGATATACAAATGACTTGTAATTCTGTACAAAATTCAAGCTAGCTGTGCTGGCATATGTTATATATTGACTGCCCTACTTTTCCTGGCATTGCTGGCAATACCTTAAATCGTCACAGATAGTACAAATCTGGCTGACTTTAAACATGAAGATTTGGAAGAAGCTGTAAGCTAATTGTTTCTGGAGGGGTGCCTGATGAAAACCTGGGTTGGCAATGGGGAACACACACAAAAGAGCTTACAGGGGCGGCATATGACACATGATGGGGGTAAACATCTCTGATGGGGAGGGTGGTTGGGAATCAAAGGCCCATGAAACCCAAGTGAAACAGTGGGACTGAGGCCCCCACCCATGGGCAGTCACCACTGCACCTTCATGGCCCCAAAGGTGGCTGTGTTGGGGGCCGGACAGGAGGGGCAGCTTGCCCCTTGAGGTGTGCCAGGTGGTCCTCCATCTGGCTTGGCTGTCTATCCCACTGCCCAATCCCCTGAGGCGGTTCCACCCAAAACTTGTGCAGGACAAGTGGAGGAGGATGTTCCAGGGGTGTCCTGGACATGCTGGGGCCCTGTGCCATGGCCAAATGAGGTGGGACAGGTGGATCCCCTGGGATCTGCCTTCACAAACATGCTATGGTGTTGAGGTTTTACAAAATGTATTAGTTAGTCACAAACAGAACATTTCAAAATTAGTCATAACAGCATGCGTGGGTGTTCCAAGTAACCTAGAACAATAAAAGTGAAATAATTGCATAGCAAACAGAACACATGCATAAATGGTTAGTCAGCATTGTAACAGCATGCCAGTAACACTGACAGCAACAGACCACCAACAATGGTATTTGAACAAGGTATGTTAACATGCAACCAATGAAATATATGAACAATAATAGAACACAAGTCCCAACATTAGGTTTTAAGAACAACATACCCATAGTATAAGAAGGATTATTATTGATGAAGATAAGGGGTGGGGGAAGAGACAAAAGGTCCATTAACAACTGTTCAGGCTTCTATTTTTTACAACAGTACTGCTCAGTACTCTACAGGTCTGCCCTCACTTTACATCTACATATGGCCCATAGCTTCTGTAGCACATACATACCTGTCTCTCAGCCTAGAATGGTATGGGGCAAACTGTGACAACTCTGGGTACATGACTAGAGGGGACTCGTACCTGTCAGGGTTACATATCTGACAAAGAAGGGGTACCCTGCACTGCTGTTATGGAAGTGTACTACTGGCATACTTCACCTGGATTCCTATCTGTGTCAAAGGTTATCAGCAGCAGTGACCACTAGTCATGACAGCATGACACTTGAGAGGCATGTATCGGGAAGAGTGCATGATGTATGTACCTATCCTGCTCTCATTTGCAGGCATAGGGTTGGACAGTGGATCAGTTGTACTGGTGTATTGGTATACCCTTCATATAGCTACTACCACCATTTCTTTACCTGTAACACCTGTGGAGGAAATATCCATTAACAGAACCAAGATGCTATCCTCCAAAAAAAGGAAGCCAATCTGGTGGTCCCCTGCCATAAACAAACTGCACAACAGAAGGAAGAAACTGTTGCAAAAGAGAGTAAAATCCCATGAGTGGAGGAGCTCCCTGGTCAGCCTCAGTAATAATCTGCGCTCACTGATAAAATCCTCCCAAGCTAGTTACGAAAACACAATTGCCACTGATTCTAGAGACAACCACAAAGCATTCTATAGATATGTCAAGAATCTCAATGGCAACACTCAGATCTGCTCTGAGTTACAGCACAATGGCACTAAATATACAGACCCAACTGATATTGCCAACATCCTGGCAGATAGGTTAAGTGCTAACTTTAACCCCCTCTCACCCCCTAAAGGGCCCATCTCTATACCGGAAGAATGCAATGTTCCTGTAATCACGGCTGCACAGGTAAAAACCACACTCTCCAAAGCCAAGAACTCAACATCCATGGGACCAGACAACATCCCAAGCTGGGTTCTACATGAACTACAGAATGAACTGGCACCCCACCTAAGTACCATGTTCAATCATAGCCTCACCTCAGGCTTTGTGCCCACTGAATGGCACACAGTGATGGTTATCCCACTCCACAAGGGGGGAGCCAGCACAGACCCCAAGAACTACCGCTCCATTAGCCTGACGAGCCTGGTCTGCAAGGCCATGGAAAGTATCATCATGGAACTTATAAACAAAGACATTGATAATCTCCAAACTCTGGACCCCACCCAGTTCGGGTTTGTAAAAGGCAGATAATGTCTCCTAAACCTGATAGACTTCTTTGAAGCAGTCACCAAAGCCATAGATGAGGGTAAGGTGGTTCACACAGCCTATCTAATGTTGCCAAGGCTTTCAACGCCATCCCCCACTCTGGAATTATAGATAAACTCACTAAACTAGGTATAAATCCCTATGTCATACGTTGAGTTGCCAACTGGCTCACTGACAGAACCCACACTGTAAAAGTAGCAGACTCCAAATCCAAATTCAGACCAGTGACAAGTTGAGTGCCACAGGGTTCAGTCCTGGGTCCTGTCCTGTTTGGTATCTACTTCTCTGAAGTACAGGCTAACACAGAAGGTCTTTGGATAA
This sequence comes from Protopterus annectens, assembly GCF_019279795.1. NCBI lineage: Eukaryota > Metazoa > Chordata > Ceratodontiformes > Protopteridae > Protopterus > Protopterus annectens. The sequence goes on along the minus strand of NC_056730.1, from coordinate 175,567,481 downwards.
TGAAGTTCGCAGATGACTGCAAACTAGGAGCCATAATCAAAACTCCTAACGATGTGGACATCCTACAAAAGGGCCTCACTGAGGCAGATGCCTGGTGTCAAAGCCATGGCCTCAAGCTTAATGCCAAAGAGTGCATTGTCATTCCCTTTGGTAAAAACTCTGTACCAATGAACTACAACATAGGCGGTAGCATGCTTAACACCGAAAGTGTGATAAGAGACCTTGGGATACAGGTGGACAGCAGTCTCTCCTTTGATAATCACATCACCACAGTAGTCAGGAAATCCTTCTATATGGACACCTCAACACAAAAGGTTTCTCATCCAGAAAAAAAAGGTCATTGTTCCCCTCTACTCATCACTCATTAGACCCATTATAGACTACAATGCCCCTTTTGGTATGTACCTCACAAGACATCTACAACAACTGGAAAGGCAGCAGAAATACCTCACAAAGAGGATTACTGGCCTCAAACAGATGCCCTATGCAGACCGTCTCAAAAAACTCCAGCTTTACTCCATCGCATATCGCCTGCTCAGAGGTGATCTCTGCCTAACATACAAAGCTATGTCAAACCCAGAGCTGTTGGACATGCTCCACTTAAATAAATCCCAATCCTTCCGAGCTACACACTCTAGGGACCTAAACCTTGTCACCACAATAAACAGAACATGTCAGAGGGATAGATTCCTGTCCCAGAGACTTCCTATACTCTGGAATAAACTATCTATATCAAACAAAGCTCCTCATTAGCACTCTTCAAGAAAAATCTTGATGATTGGATGGGAAATAGGAAATTCACCCCGGGGATCACTTCTGTGGCTCTGCTCGACAGTGGCACAGGAAAATAATTTTCTTGGGTGGCAAAAGCCAGGGTACCTTTTTGGCTGGGCTTGTATATGCCCTAGGGCCAATAGCCTAGTATCTACCTATGAACCTATGAACACTAACTGTTTCTACATATATTCATGATTCCTTATGTGTAAATATACACACATCTTAGTACCACTCCCTGGATTCAAACCGTGTCTGGGTGTGCAAAAATGAACAACTAAGGTATTTCTCATCACACTGAGTTACTAGGGAACTGCTGTTTTTTGTTTGATTGATTTCTGCCTAATACTCTCTTGGTTAGACAGTCTGACCTTGTAATCCTGAGATACATGCATGCCAGATAGTGTACTGTGCATTAATCCTTTAAATAATACAATCTGGAAAGCAAAGGTTAACACAAGGCAATGCTGCAGGGGACACACTATGATACATTACATGTTACTATTCAGGGTTCAGAGCTTAGTGCAGTATATATTTCATATTTTATTTATATCTTGTTTTACAGCTCCACAATCTACATTTTTTTCATAACAGCTGGTTCTCAGAACAACCTCAGTTAATGCATGCTGTCAAAACCATATTTGCTGTGGAGAAACTCTATACATTCTATTTCTACAGCAACATACCAGAGTAAACACAACAGTTTGTGGTATAAATCATTATTGCAGTGACATGACACAGTGCTTTATTACTGCATATCCTGTTGATCAATATTAGTCGGACAAACTGTATTTATTTGGTAAACACAGAACACAGTACACCTACTGGCAGTAAACAATATACTCCTTATTTATTGCACTATATACTGCAAGACAGATCTGTACTCACTAGCCTGTTGGTGCAGCCTTGTCAGTCTGTCAGCATGGGCCTCAACATTGTTAGCCCTCTCTGCTGCAGCTATAGGGGAGAAAAACAAACATTATGCATACATGTCTATAGGTTCATAGGTTCATAGGTTGGTACTAGGCTATTGGCCCAAGGGCCTATACAAGCCAAGCCATAACAATTCCCTGGCTATTACTTCTCAGAATATTTACTTCCCTGGTCCCTTGTCTAGTAGGGTGGCTGACATGATCCCCGGGGTGAATTTCCTATCTCCCATCCAATCATCAAGGTTCCTTTTGAAGAGGGCCAAAGAGGCACTCAGCTTGACATGTAGGGCAGTTGATTCCAGAGTATGTGGAATCTCTGGGTCAGGAACCTATCCCTCCAGCATGTTTTGTTCATTGTGATGACCAAGTTTAGATCCCTGGAGTGTGTGGCTCTGAGGGGATTGGGATTTCTTCAAGTGTAGCATGTCCAACAGCATTGGGTTTGACATGGCCTTGTACGTTAAGCAGAGATCACCTCTGAGTAGGCGATATATGACAGATTATAGCTGGAGTTTTTTTAGACGGTCAGCATAGGGCATCTGCTTTAGGCCTATGATTCCTTTAATGAGGTATTTCTGTGGCCTCTCCAGTTGTTGCAGATATCTTGTGAGGTACATATCAAATGGGGCGTTGTACTCTATAATGGGTTTAATGAAGGATGAGTACAGTGGGACAATGACCTCCTTTTTTCTGGATGAAAAGCACTTAGTGATGAGGTGTGCCTCACAGACGGATTTCCTAACTGTTGTGGCTATGTTGTTATCGAAGGTCATACCACTGTCCACCTGTGTCCCTAAGTCCCTTATCACACTTTCGGTGTTTAGTGTACTGTCATTTATGCAGTAATTCATGGGTACATGGTTTTTCCCAAAGGGGATAACTATACATTTCTTGGCATTGAGCTTGAGCCCATGGCTCTGGTGCCAAGCATCTGTTTCTGTAAGGCCCTTTTGTAGAATATCCACATAATTTGGGGATTCAATAATGGCTCCCAGTTTGCAGTCATCAACTTTGTTAGCCAGAGCCCCTTAGTGCTGGCTTGTACTTCAGAGAAGTAGATGCCAAACAAGAGCTGTCTTGGGACTGAACCCTGAGGTACTCTGCTTGTCACTTGTCTGGAGCTGGATTTTGAGCTGGCTATTTTTACAGCGCAGGTTCTGTCAGTAAGCCAGTTGGCAACCCATTGAGTGACGTAGAGATTAATGCCCAGCTTAGTAAGTTTATATATGATTCCAGAGTGGGGGATGGTGTCGAAGGCCTTGATGAGGTCCAGATAGGCTGTGTGGACTGCCTTACTCTCATCCATGGCTCTGGAGACTAATTCAAAGAAGTCAGTCAGGTTGAGGAGACAAGATCGTCCTTTACGAAACCAAACTGGGTGGGGTCCAGTGTTTGAAGTTGCCAATGTCTTTGTTTATAAGTTCCATGATAATACATTCTATGGCTTTGCAGATCAGGCTCGTCAGACCGATGGGATGATAGTTCCCAGGATCCATGGTGGATCCCCCGTTGTGGAGTTGGATAACTGTAGCTGTGCACCACTCACTGGGCACAAAGCCTGAGGTGAGGCTATGATTAAACATGACACTCAGGTGAGGTGCCAGTTCATTTTGTAGTTCATGTAGTACACAGCCCGGGATGTGATCTGGTCCCATGGATGCTGTATTCTTAGCTTTGAAGAGTGCATTTTTTATCTGTGTGGCCATGATTACTGGAATTTGGCAATCTTGTCGTATTGAGTTGGGCCCTTTAGGGGATGAGAGGGGGTGAAGTTGGCACTGAATCAATCTGCCAGGATATTGGCAATATCCTTGTGATCAGTATATTTAATGCCATTCTATTGTAGCTCTGAACAGACCTGAGCATTGCCATTTAGATTCTTGACATAACTATAGAATGCCTTGTGGTTGTCCTTGGAATCTTTGGCAATTTTATTGTTGTAACTAGCTTTGGAGGATTTTATGAGGGATCTCAGCTTCTTACTGAGGCTGGTAAAGGAGTGTTTTGCATCCTGGAATTTTCCTCTTTTCTGCAACAGTTTCTTCCTTCTGTTATATAGTTTTTTTATGGCAGAGGACCACCAAATTGGGTTCCTTTTTTTGGAGGAGACCATCTTGGTTCTATTTGGTATGGCATGATTCATGCACAAGTGGATGTGCTCGTACAGTGCCTTAGTGTAAGATTCAGCAGTCAAACTTTCAGTTCCTGTTTGCATGGGTGTCATGAAGTTTGTCACTTCTGACTTGAGTAGCATGAAGTTTGCATTGGAGAAGTTTTTTATGGAGGTTTCCCTACCAAGGGGTGGGGGTGGGATGTGGACGTCAAGGGTGATTAGCTTATGGTCAGACCTGACCAATGATGGAGTGGTGTGGAGCATCAATCCCCCATGTTGGTAATGACCAGGTCTAGGATATTTGAGTCCATACTCAGGCTAGAATTTGGTACAAACTACTTGATACAGATACTAAAAACTACTGGAGCATTCTGCGCCCATGCAGCTTGAATCCACTGGGCCAAGAGCTCCCCCTTTCTATGCTTTAGGTTAGCATAATGATGCCATACCTACTCACCAGTTTGGGGAATACCAGTAGCACTGGTGAGATCATGTGCCAGATGGTCCCAGGCCTCTGCTTTGTACTGTTAGCCCTGGTACTGGCCCTGCAGCAGTCTGTTGTAATGGTGTTCCAGAAGGAGTCCAGCCATGATCCTGGACTCCAGAATGCCCCAGCACTGCACCCGAAAGTGTGCTCCCTCTCTAACGTCTGACACAGTTCCTGCACAGATCAACTACAACAGGTTCTGGCTGTATTCCCACCTGTGGCAGTTTACATAAGGCCATATTCCTGCCATTTGCCATCATTGGACCATTTTGAAAATGCTGAGCACAGCTTAGTGGTGCACAAACCCGCTCAGCTGAGTTGAGCACTGCTTAAAGGGTTAAATGTTGAGCAGTGCTTAGCAGTGTGCAAATCTGGTTACCTGAGCTGTCTGCTGCTTAGAGTTCACATCTAAGTGATGCTCAAACCAGCTGAGCAGAGCTAAGCACTGTTAAGCATTGCTCAAGTTTCATTTTAAAAATATGTTTCAGAACTGCAAATTAATAAATCATTACTGCCATATTATTGAGTGTATATGATTTACTTTACATGACATCCCCCTATGTGCTTTCATTATATTACCCTGGGGTGTGACTATACTGTATGGGACACTTCTATTTACATGAGTGATTTCACATATTTTATCCACTGACACTTCAATATTGGATCAGTTACACTACACTGGTTGACAAATATCAATTACTACATAATTTAGAAAATAAAAATAGTTTTGACAATGCTTTCACATGTAAAAATGAAGGGTCTGCCTTGGTACTTGAACCGTGGCCTGCTGCATGCAAAGCTGGAATTCTAACCACTACCCTATCTCACCAGTGAAGATTTTAGCTATACATTTGCATTTATCTCCTATGAGATGTTTAAGCAATGCTAGCAGAGCACCCCAACTCGCAAACCGCTTAGCTATGCTTAAACTTCACTTATAATGGAAAAAATAATTATTACAAGCATTAACTGTAATTCATATTTGGTGATGCACTACATGTTATTCTATCAACTCTCCAAGTCTGTATAGGCAATATCAGGATTGGAGTCACTTCGCACAACATCCAGATTTTTGCCTAATATTTTTGGTGTGTTCCCCCTAAAATCTGTGCCTTTCTGGCAAATAGCTGAGGATTGTAGTAATTAAATAATGACAATCATTTGAGTTTAAGACTCCACATCCTTCAGAAATTTCATGCTAATGAGAAACCTATTACTCCATCACCGTTCTAATATTGTAAGGGCAATATTTAAAATCTGTCTGTATTTGTCCCCCCATCATTTTCAGTTTTGTCCAGATTTTCTGCTCTATGAGGTTGTGAGGTATGACATGCCATATGGCACATTCACAATGCAGGGGGGGTGTGTCACATTAGCTGTCACACAGCCGTACAGCACTTTCACAATGCAGGGGGTGTGTGACAGTACCTGTCACACACTTCCTGCATTTATTTCTATTTCTAGTCATTCTTTCAGTGTCTGCGGATACTGTTTTACTTTTATTAGGTGCTTTCAGTGTCTGTGGACACTGAAAGCACTTAGAAAATGCTATATGGCACTCTGAGAGTGCAGGGGGTGTGTTGGATCTGCGAGCACTACTGGAACATACCCCTGCACTCATTCAGTGTTCGTGTCTGCAGGTCCATTATCAGTAGTGTGCCTTCATGAATATGTAAGGCACACTGCTAAGATGGCTATGTTGATGCGGACACCATTCACTCTGTGTAGGGATAATAATATTCCTACACAGAGTTTATTGAATCCTGGGGATTATTTTTATAGACAATGTATAGCAGGTAGAAGTCCCAGCAGCAGTCTTTCACTTGACCAGTAGATATCCCTTACAATGTCTAATGTGGTCATGGTACAAGTGGATACTTCTTCCTTTTGACATCAAAGCTAAAATCAGTTACTGTGCACTGCAAGTAACAGAGAACAGTAGCCCCAACCTGATGAAAAAGAAAATGCTAATTAAGTTGCAACCAGCACAAGGCTACAGCAATTGCTTCCTAAGTAACTTAAGCAGTGTGCAGCAGAAGAAACAAAATCCAGGTAAACAAGAATCACAAAAAGATAGCATAGCTGTGCTAAAGAATCACCATAAAACAGAATCTTCAGGACTTAAGACAGTGGTGACAGACAGCACCCATGGAAAATATACTATTCAACTGCCACCTCAAAGCAGATTCCCTCAGAAATCATACACCACACTGATGATGTACATGACTGACTGCAGTATACTTACAAATACCTAATGTTTTATCTTAAAACTTCAGCTGTAAATAGGACCATCTTTAAGAACACATAGGCTGGTCAGGCATTAAAGGAAGCAGCCATCATGGAAGGCAAGTACAAATACCTTTGCTTGTTACACTCACTCTAAACTATAGTGCATGTACAATTGGTGGGGCATCTGTCAAAATTTGATAGGACATGTTTATGCCCAAATGTTAGCTCATTTTTAAAACCAAAGAAGAATTTAATATGAAGCACCTGGACAACAGTAAATTAGTAAACAAAGAACACAGTGCAACGGAGAATCAATATACAGGCCTCAGACAATGCACTACAGTAATTCACTGGTTGATCTGAGTTTATTTCTCATTTCATTAAGTACACAGAAAAAAGTATTACCACTAGCTGCCTTAGCCACATGGACCACTTCATGTTCATTTACTGCTACTCCATGATGGGTGAAACCTTTACGATAAAACTTAAGAAGATCTCCTTGCTGAAATCTGCCACTCTGGAAAAACAAATTTAGGCAAATATAAAGCATCTGTGTAAAATGTACATTGCTGAAGCAAATCTGACATAATAGTTCCTCTAAAGAACAAACATTGATATTTGTCAGGATGTCATATACAATAGATACATACTATTAACACACTTTTTATGGTGAAAAAACCTCAGTGTATTGTTGATCTTCGAGGCAGCTAGATAAAGTGGAGGCAGCAGCATCTGCTTAATTAAAAAGCAATATGCAGAAAGATGAGGGACTCAACTTCCTAACCCTGTACTATTATTTCCAGAAGGAAATGAAACATGATATCAGAACTAATGAATTTCATAGATATGGTAACATGATGTCACAAATAAATGTGGCTGTTAGAATGATCAAAGTATTTTTTCAAATTGAGAAACATAATGAGCTCTGGAAAACTGCACTACAACTTCCAGCAGGCCTTTAGAGAAAATTAAATTATGAATTAGAATAAAAACATATGTTCAAATCTTTATAACTGTACATGTCACTAAAGAAGCAAAAAATGCAAACTGCTCAGCACCTCCTAATCCAGGATTTTGCAAGTCACAATAAACATTGTAAATACTGATTTTTGTGTTTTGTAAATATGCAATATGTCAGTAATCACTCAGGCTACATTACATTTTATCGGCAGCATGTTTGTTCATCCTGCTGTGAATTTTCAAAGGAAGCTAAACAAATCTGCCTATTTTGCTTGGATATTGAAATATTTACAGAAATAATTATAATGATATACATAGTTAATGAATGAGCAACAGTTAATATCATTCTACCTGTACTAAACAATGTGCATCAATTCAGTCGCACTGCTTATCTTGTAACTTTTAAAATGAAATATTACATTAGCTTATACGAGAAACTGTTTTGCAAATATTACTATCAATATGAAGAGGCATTAATGGATGCCTTTAGGGATCACTGGAAAGATCATAAAGAAATGCATGAAGGTGCCTTATTGTGTTATGAAATTCACCTTAAACAGGTAGAGGGCTAGATGTCTCACAGAAAGTATGAATGTTCAGTTCAGTCATGTTCAGGAAAGTGAGTTTTATTTTAGCAATGTGAAACTGTACCACATGTCTCACGAATGTTTTCTGAACTAATGGGTTGCAGGACATCTGTATGAATACCGCCCTGGGTCTTTCATTAATGACTTTGAGAGGGTGGAAGGTCTCAAAGTGTGAGAAACAAGCTTTTCATCAAAAGGAAGAAAAAGTTGGTACTTAAATTCTACCTTGTATTTTTTTAATTTGTTCTGGGATTGTAGGAAGACTGTGTATTACTACAAGATTTTAGCATTGTTTATACACTATGCTGCACATCTGTCTCCATAAGTAGAATCACTTGTAATAATTAGTTGTTTGTATTCCGACCCCTGTCTGGGCCTTAAATCTGTAGTTTCTTTCACAGTTGTGGAACAGCTATGGACTATTGCCAGATGTGAGCCTCATTTGGTCATTTATTACAGCATTTATTTCATAAACAGTCTTCTTTTCTTTCAGCTTTTCCCAGTTAGGGGTTGCCACAGTGGACCACCTGTCTGCTCATGATTGGCAGTGGTGTTTTACGGTGTCGAGTTGCCAGCCTGGCACCCAACCTTCCACAGAAGGCACACACACACACACACACACACACACACACACACACACACACACACACACACACACACACACACACACACACACACACACGCCCAGGGCCAATTTAGAGTGTCCAATCCACAAACAGCATGTCTTTGGGATGTGGGAGGAAACCAGAGCACCCTGAGGAAACCCACGCGACCACAGAGACGACATGCAGACTCTGCACAGAAGGTACCGCAGTCGAAGATCCAACCAGAGAACCCCTTGCTGTGAGTTGGAAATGCTAACAGCTGCACCACCACGGCCGCCCTTTTTTTCATAATCACTGCTACTGATAAATTTCTACATAGTCTGTGGTGGGACTGCAGTAGTGGCAGTACTGTAAATTCTGCTCCAGATTTGTACTTCAGTACTTTTCCAGCTATTTAAATTCCAGTTTTGCTGCTAGAGTCTTACATTATGCTTATTATTTACTTGTTTAAAGTTGCATCCCAGTGCCCTTGTGTTTACTTTCCTTATGTTTTTAGCCTGTTCTTTGTGCCTGCCTCAGCTATATTAATATAAAGTTATTAAAATAAAGTTTCTGAAATTTTAACCATAGGACTAGAGCTCCAATATAGACTTTATGTGACCAGATCCCTCTCTGCCACTTGCAACTTGAATCCCCCCCAAGCCTCTCACCCTTTTGATGTTGTGGTTTTAAAAGGCTGTGTCTCTGGCTTCTGTCCCTTATGGTAATCTGACTTTCAAAGTCTCTCCCACACCACTTTCATTGCTATTGTCTGTGTGTAAGCTATGCAAGTACTTTTTTCACCCACTGTTTGCTATATATCCATAATACTTTAATGCCAACCCTGCAGACCTGTATTCCTCTTGAGTAAATGTTATCTATCAAATTACACTTACAACTGAAACATGTAAATAAGTATGGCTAAAAGAACATTGCACGGAGACAAGCTTTGAGCAGCTATTTCGCAATTTAAACAGCTGTACTATCAAATTTTAGGACAATCCAACCTAATCTAGTGCCAAACCCCAGAGACCACTTAAGGAGGCCTCTGTATAACCCATTCAACTACCTACAGTAGACCACCCAAATACATGTCTGGACAACATTAACATGTAATGTCCAAATGTCTCTGTCATCATCTTGGTAGACATGAGCATCCTGAGACAAAGTAGTAATTATCTTATGTTCTCAGACAGCCATTTAATAGTTTAAGAAACAAACACAGTATGAGAGAGAGAGAGAGATGAACATACATAATTTAATTGAAGGCAAAAATCTCTCATACAAGCAAGATTATCAAGAACATGTGCACACTACATTCACCACACAGTGTCCACCACACGCACACACACACACACACACACACACACACACACACACACACACACACACACACACACACACACACACACACACACACACACACACACACACACATACAGACCAACTTATGCTGAGGCACTAAAATAATCTTTCCAAACCTCTAAGACCTCCTAACCCTATAAATGGAAATGACTACCCTCAGCAATCTCTAAAGCACTCACCAAAAGCAGCATCAAGCACCATATATACCTACACCCAGTGGAACCACAAGACTAAAGCCCATAAGGCATGCAAACATATTACCCAGGAATCTTGTCATGGAGGTGCCATTGTATGATACACAGATAACCATTCACCAGCCTGAGCAAGGAGAAGATAATGATTAGTTCCTTACCTGGTGCCAACATCCACCAAGTCACGTCCACACTCAAGTCACTACACCACAGTTACCAGCATAATTCCATAATAGTCCACGTGGGCATTAATGACCTGAGATGTACCTCACTGGACAATATGAAGAAAAACATTATTGATATCTCTGAATACGTATCTTGGGCAGGCATGTGTCTTGCATTGAGTAGCATTCTACCTTCACCAAGAATGAAGCAAAAGGATGAACAAAAGGCGACTGACTTCAATAATTGGTTTAATTTCTGGTATCTTTCCATGGGAATTCAATATCTGTCAGCATGAGAGGACATGGTTAACAAACTACGTTGCTTCACAAACGGCAGTCTACACCTGCCCCTCTTAGGCTTCTGAAAATTAGCTAAATCTTTATCCAATTCCTTACAGCCTTTTTTAGACAATGTCAGATTGACAAACCTAGCGACATAGCAAATAAAACCCAAAGAAACCAAGGTGTCACTGTTTAATGCTAGGAGTCTAGACAAAAATTCAATACACTATAAGCTCTCCCCACTCTGGCAAATACAGACTTCTGTGCCATTACTGAGACATGGTTTAAATCCAGAAAAGATATTCTGGCAGTGCAAGCCTTCCGTGTCTGCCACACATTTAGAGCATCAGCTGCACAGAGAGGGACAAAAGGTGGAGACGTTTGATCTGCATTAGCAGCAAGTATAACTTTATATTGATTAAACAGGAAGATGAGCTGCAGTTTACCCATTGCACATCAATATAGACATAGTCCCATACCATACCCTAATAAGCTATAAGTCACCCTTTACATTCCAAAAATTACATAGCTCATACCTAGACCTACTAGAACACTGACCATTAAACCAAATACCTTATTTATAGGAAACTAACTATCCACTCTGTAGTCTGGGAAACATACTACCTCAAACTAACAGGCACAATGACTCCTGAACTTTATTAACACAAATACCCTTGACCAGATAGAGTGAGTGCACACCCACCTGAGGTTCAAACATAATGGACCTGGTAATCACTAATATAGAAGAGTGCTGCATAGCCCTAGTGTTACATCTTCACTGGGGAGATGGGACCACAAACCTGTCGCCTTTGAAATAAACCTCAACTTGGTAACTCAGCAAACCTTGTAACAGCTAGTAACTATTCTAAAGCAAACTATATCCTGTTAAATAGTTTTTCAAAATTTAATGCCCCTCCTAACCCTAAGTCCACAGCAGTCTATACAGAATTGTTCACAGACACACCGTACAACCATGTAAATGGTTGTGGCTGAACAGAGGCTGCTATACTTGCTAGATGTAAGGCCAAAACAAACCACACTAGTGTAATCCCAACCTTAATAGGGTACATAAAAGGAAAAAAGTCATTGTGAAAATCAGGAAGAGCAATGCTCATAAAGAAAATTAAACTAAAAGTAGTATTTAAGTCCAGTAATGCCAGTTACAAGGTCAAGATAGCCTAACAGGCTAAACAACAAGACCTTCTACAGTTATGCCTGAAACCTCAAAGGCAGCACACAGTAATGTGCCAGACTGGTGGTCAATGGTACCTCCTTCATTGAGCAGAGAAACATAGCAAATCTGCTGGCTGACAAACTCAGCTCAAACTTCACCCCCCCTTCCCTCCTCCCACATCTGTGAAATTCATACTAGCATAACCCCCTTAATCCCCTTAACTGTTAGGAGCAGGTCCTGGCTGCGCTCGCTAAAGACAAAAACACAGCCTAAATGGGCCTTGACAACATCCTGGGATCCCGCCTAAACAGCTTGAAATATGAGGTATCAGGACCACTTCAGTCAACTTTCAACTATAGCCTCAAAGCAGGCTTTGTACCATGAGAATGGTGGACTGCAACAGTTATTCCACTTCATAAGGGTAGACCATCAACTGACTCCACAAACTACAGGTCCATTAGCCTGACTAATCTAATATGTAAAGCCACAGAACAAATTATCATGAAAATGATCAGCAAAGACAGGCAACCTTCAGACACTAGACCCAACCCAGTCTGACTTTGTCAAGGGAAGTTCAAGCCTACTAAACCTGGTGGAGCTCTCTGAGAAGTTCACTTTTAGGCAATAGATGAGAGGAAAAAATGGTACATGCACCTACCGGGACGTGGCTAAGGTGTTTGATACAATACCCCACTTGGGTATAGCTGACAATCTCACCAAACTGTGCATAAACCCCCACATAGTTTGCTGGATTTCCAGCTGGCTCACAGACAGAACCCAGGAAATCAGGATTGGTGAGACCACCTCCACTAAGAGAACAGTCACCAGTGAAATACATCAGGGCTCTAAGCTGCAACCATTGCTATTCAGCATTTACTTCTCAGAGGTAAAAGCTAAGGTCAAGGACCTTTGGCTGGACAAGTTTGCAGAGGAGTGTAATTTGGGAACGTGATAGAAACTCCATGAGACAAACATCTTACAGGACAGTTTAACACAGCCAAATGATTGGTGCCAAAGTCATGTATTAAAACTTGATGTCAAGAAATGCATTACAATGCTTTTTGGGAAAACAGCCACCCAGGCTAGTTATTCCATTGATAAGACACCTCTAAAAGTTGAACTGGTAGTCAGCGATCTGGGAATAAATATAGACAGTAATCTGGCTTTATACCACCATGTGGCCAAGTTAGTAAGAAAATCATTCTATGTCACCCAACTTATAAGAAAGGGTATAGCATCCAGGTCCAAGGAAGTCATATGCCACTTTATTCAGCCCTTATCCGACCCATCATAGAGTATGATGCCCCCCTTCAACATGTATCTGACCAGACATACAACAGCTGGAATGCTCAAAAAGGTTCTTTACCAGGAGAATCCAAGGTATAAACACATTTTTGTATACAGATTATCTTAAAGCCCTACCTCTATACTCTGCCTCCTGCAAGCTGCTGAGAGGAAATCTTTGCCTGGCATACAAGGCATCCTCTGATCCAGCCCTGATAGACCTGTTGCACATATGCAAAACAAAGAGCATCAGAACAACTACATTCAAGTATATAAATTTTGCATGTGACATAAATAGGACATGCTAACAAGAGAGATATGTGTGCCAGTGGACCTCCATGTTATGGAAAAGGTTCCCCATCCATGTGTAGCATTCTCTAACCCTATTTAAGTGTAAACTTGACCAATGGTTGGGAAATGAGAAATTCACACCTGGTCTGGCATCCATGTCTCTAATAGACAGAGGTAGACATTAACTATGCCCAAACTAGCATATTCCCTACATAACCTTTAGAAACTTTTTAACATAGCCCCTCCTAATAAATGCTCATGATTCATAGGGGTACAACTGGGTTGGGTTGTGTGGCTAGGTTTATAAAGGCCCTTGTGGTCATTAAGTTAGTATACACCTATGAATCTATAAACCTCTCATATAGGACTCACTAGCGCCCTAACTAAAGACAACTACAATGGTTAGAACTACCATAACACCTAAACTACACCCAGCTCGTCAGAGCCCATAATTTTACCTTTATCCCAATAACTGCCCCTCCCTAAAATCATTTAGCAGTATTCCCTGTGCTGAGAGTTATGCTCCTGAGAAAAACTTTTTGTGGTCACCACAAAGTCAAATAATGCTACAGTAGATTCTCTCTATTCCAGTTATGTCACAAAACTTTGGAACAAGTTACCACTTCTACTAGAACAAAAAGGCCAAATTAAAAGGCATCAAACTCAACTTAAAAGACTTGACTGATCCCTGACTTTGCTAAAGTATTACATCATGATAATATGGAACCCTTAAGTACTACAACGTCTACAAGACTCTTAAAGACACCTTCAACACAAACCACAAGTCGTTTGCACATCTGATCACACTTCTACTCATCTACAAATTTCTCTCTTTTCCCTCAAATTCCTAATTCTCACTTAACCTTCTCTGGTCTCTGACCTATGTCTTCCCACTTTCCTTGTATTTGTTCCTACTTCCCCTACTCCACTTCCTTTTAATCCAACCGTAAGACCAAATAGCACTATTTTAATGATGGATAAATTGAATACCACTGTCAAAGATCTTTATATTAGTATCAAGTTTCCTTAGAATTCTATGGATTAGACAATTACTTTATACCAGTGGTGCACAACCTTTTTGTGGGGATGGCCACTACATGAATTCTTAATGCATCTGCGGGCCACCTCAAAACATATTAAGTCATTACGAGTTAACAATAGGTACAGGTGACTGGCATTTTTACTTGACAGCAGTCATGAGATTGCCTGCTTTCTACATCAACTTTGCATTTAACTTTATTCTGGCTTACAGCCATGACTCATTACAAACTCTTGCAGAAAGTTACTACTGTTTACAGACTTACAAGTTATAAACAAAAAAGAATAGTTACTTCCACTGCTAAAATTAGAGGCGTGCGCAACTGCAGTCAATTAGGTAAGTAAGCACGTGCTGGAAAGTTTTCATGACTGGAGTAAGGCATAGCATTTTGTCACTGTTTTAAAAATATTTGGTTACTCTCTGGGGGCCAGATGGTATTGTGTCAAGGGCCAGATTTGGCCCCCAAGGCCAGACGTTGTGCACCACTGCTTTATACTGTACTTTTAATTACTGTATGCTATCTCTTTTATTGCAGTGTTTTCTTTAGAACTCTGTGTATTAGAACATTAGTGAATATGTCTGTATTTTCATTGTTTGGAACTTTTCTCCATGAACCTCTGCTGAAAGAGGGCTTTGCTTTCCCAATTGGACTATTCCCATTAACAAACATACATTTAAATAAATAAAAATATCACATGCAGAAATTGACACTGTTGTGTAAAGTACTGGATAATGTATTTTTAGCACGTGATATAAAACATGATGTGGTAACAGGGAGGAAGGAAAAAACAGATACTATGTGGTCTGAATATACTTCAGTAAAAACAGGGGAGGGAGACAGAAGCAGCCTGACCCACATCTGAGAAGTCACAGGTCTTGACATACAGAGAAAGGAGAACAGTACCAGCAGCCTGATACTACTGATACTACTGAGAACTCACAAGTTTGAACAAATTTCTAGTAAAAATTAGGAAGGTTTACAGCAGCCTGACACTACTGAGAGCTGACAGTTCTGAACATACTTAACATAGGAAAGAGGAAGTGTTACAGCAGCGTAACACGTAACTGAGAACTCATAGTCATGAAGAGGTTCAAAATTAGACTGGGGAAGGCTACCATCTGCCTAACACTGAGGACCATCAGTTCTGAACATACTCCTAGTAAGAATGGAGAAGGGTACAGTAGCCTGAGACATTATTGAGAATCAGAGTTCTGAACAAACCCATACCAAGAATTAAGAATATCGGCGGCTTGATAAGCTACTGAGAACTCATAATCCTAAACACACTCCTACTAAGTATGGATTAGAGTACCAATAGCATGACAAACTACTGAGAACCAACAGTTCTTAAAAATACTCCTAGTAAAAACTGACAAGGACACCAGGGGTCTGACATGTTACTGAGAAACTACACCTGTGTAAGAAATTACCATAACAGTAGATGACCTTCTGGTCACTGTTGAAGTATTCCTGACATACAGGTTGTCACTGCTGATGTTTGGCCAGGGTACCATAGGTTTAGCTTCTGGTGTTTGTATGTTTGATGCATGGTCTCATCTCATAAGCATAGGGGTATACGGATGGATGTATGAATGAATACCAAAGACCATCTCCAAGCCAGTGGCCTGAAGACTCCCGAGAAGAGGGAAACTGGTCAGCTAGGAGTGGTGTAGCTCAAAAGGTAAGTAAACTCACCCATTTCCGGGTAAGACAGTACAGCTTAAAATAGAGTGGGAGAAGAAGGAAGCTGAAGTAAATAGGTATAGAATGGAAGGATTGTGGGAAGCAGTGATCAGTACAACAGGTACTGTTATGGTAATTTTTTACATAACTGTTATATGTCCTAACTGAAATCTCTGTTGCAGTATTCCTGACAAATGACTGATTCCCAGAGCTAAAGGAAGCAGAGAGAGGGATAGTTGGCTTATGAGAAGATCAGCTGTAAAGACAGGACAGACCTTGCAAAGGTAGTCCTGGATCTGGATAAAGCATCAATTTTGTAGTGCTTGGTGAAGTTGAGCACAGAGGACCAAGTAGCAGCTTACAAACTACACCTGGCATCCATTCCTTTATGAAAGGCCCCTGAGGAAGCCACTGTCTAGTAAAATGAGCTTTTTGGCAGGAAGTCAAGGACTTACCATAGTGAGAATAGCAAAAGTAGATGGCCTTTGTGATCCAAGTTGCAACAGTTTGTTTGGAGACTGGCTAGTCCAGCTTAGAGTTCATAACGTTCGTCAGTCTTCATGAAAGTTTTTTTTTTGCAAAGGTAAAATCTCAGTTGTCTGTGAATGTCCAGAGAATGTAGAATTCTTTCCCCTCAGTTTTGGGGGATGGGAAAGAAGTTGGGTAGATGAATAGTCTAATAGTGAACGAGTTGTCCCTCAATCTTAGGCATGAATGATGGATTAGCTATGAGAGTCACCCTGTCCTTATGGAAAATAAGAAAAGGTGGAATAAGCAAGACAGCATGCAGCTCAGAATCTCCCCAGGCAGAGGTGACCACCAACAGTAGAATAGTTTTCTAAGTGCAGAATTTTAAAGTGGCAGAAGATGCTGGTTTAAAGGCAGGTAATGTGAGCTTTTCAAGCACAAATTTCAGATCCCAAGGAGGAGAGATGGGTTTCCTTGGTGGGTTAAGATGCAAGACTTCCTTCAAAAATAGCTTGTCTGCTCCACTGGACATAGGAAGGTGTTGATGTCAGCAGGTACTGATAGCCAATAGGCGAACTTTGATAGAAGAGAAAACCAATCCTGAATAAAGTAGTTTGCAAAGATAGTGTAGGACAGCAGGAATCTGTGATACAGTGGGTCCTGACTGTGTTTGCGGCACCAAAAAGAAAATGTTTTCCGCTTTGCTAAGATTTTCTTGTAGTGGGTCTCTTGGTTTCCTGTAGGACATAAACTTCCTCATAGAATAGGTGCCTCTGAGGGAATAGAGTCCTATCATTGTTAGGTTTATGCTAAGTGTAGACCGATTCGGGTGGAAAAGCATTCATAGGTTCGTAGATGTGTACTAGGCCAATGACCACAGGGGCCTTATTAAGCCTAGCCATGCATCCTGAATCTATGATAAGTTTTGGTACCCTTGATAAGTGTAAGCAGGTGCTTAGGAGATGAAACATTTACAAGCAGGGGCCTGGGAGATGAACCATTTAGAGGCTGTTTGTTTACATTACAAAACATAGGTGCCAAACCGGGGAAGAATTTTCTGTTCCCATCCATTTGTCCAAGTTACACTTCAGTTGGGTTAAGGAAGAACTCTGCTTTACATGAATGTGGAGCCTGTTCCAGAGAAGGAGTGGTTTCTGGGATACATGCCTGTCTCCTCAGCAGGTCCTATTTATAACACAGGCATTTTTTTGCTGAGTAATAAGAAGGTATTTTTTCTGTAGTTTCTCTTTGCCGGGTGAAATAGTATGAGAAACCAGTGTTGTCATGGCCAGAAGGTGGCTTGTAAAAGGAATCTTGGTGCTTCCTTTTATGCCTGTAGAAGAATTCTTGAATAATTCTACTGACAACTCTTTTCTGAACATACTCCTATAAAGAATGGATAAGGATTACAGCAGCATGATACACTGAGAACTCACAGTTCTGAACAAAACACCTCATAAAAATGGAGAAGGGCACCAGCAGTCTGATACATGATTGAGAACTCACAGGTCTTTAAATACTCCTAGTAAGAAAGGGTAAGGTTAGGAGCAACTGAGTAACTACTGAGTGACTACTGAGAACTCACAGTTCTGAACATGCTCCTAGTAATAATGAGGAAGCTTACGAGTAGCCCAACACTACTAAAAACTCACAGTTCTGAACATACTCCTAGTATGAATGAAGGGTTACATCAGCCTAACATACTACAGAACTCTGCAGTTCTAAACATATTTCTGGTAAGAAAAGAGAAGCTGGACACATTACTGAGAACTCACTTCTGAACATATTCCTAGTAATAATGAAGATGGGTTACACCACCTTGACATATTATTTATTTATTTATTTATTTTACATTTGTTGACCGGGTTAGACTGGCTGGGCAGAAAGCTCTTTTTTGGCAGTGACCTGGGGAGAAAAGCTCCTTAAGAGTCAAAAAATAGCAATTTAGTGAACAGCTAAACATCATATTTCAATATCATAGGCATATACAATTTACAACATGTTACAGACAAGATTTTACAGTTATTTAACAGTGAGGTTTTACAGAGGATAATATAGAGGTGAAGATTAGAGATGAGTAGAGGTAATATGGGGGGGGTTTAAGAATGAGAATAGAAGAGATAGGTGCTTGAGGATAAGGGTTAGAACTGAGGTTGGAGAGAGGAGTTTGAAGTAATGGGGATGTTATATAAGTAAAAAATAGTATTAAAAAGTGAGGGTATAATTGTGGATGAAAATACTTGTGTATTAACAGGAAAGAGAGCTAAGTAGTGGAGGAAATTATAAAGGATAGACAAGAGAGATTAGGGATAGAGAGCACACTCCTAGTAAGAATGGAGAAATGGATGAGCAGCCTCACACATTACTGAGAATTCTCATGTCTTGACATACTCCTAGTGAGAATTGAGAAGGATTACAGCAGCCTAACACACAACTTAGAACTTACAGTTCTGAAAATACTTTTAGTAAAAATGGAGAAGGACTCCAGCAGTTGAACACAATGAGAACTCTTAGTTCTGAAATAATATCTTTTGAGAATTGTGAAGGGCACTGTCAGCCTGATAAGCTGTTAAAATACACATTCCTGGTAAAAGAGGAATATGTCCCAAAACATTAAAAGGAGCTAAGTAGTTTTAGCTCTTGGTAGAAAGCAGGGAAGAACCTGTGTGTTACCAGAAAAAAAAGACTTGTTAAGTTAGAGGAAAAAAGTCTCTGAAGAAACCAATAAGGAAAAATCCTTGGTATGTAATATGGAACCTTGCCGCAAGATTCCGTTCATTAAAGTAATAAAATATATATGTATAGTGATGGACAGGGAAAACATTGTATGTTGAGGAGAACATGTTGTGAGCACTGTATGGCATGAATGTGTAGTCATATCCTTGTGTAAAGTTGTTTCATAAGTGATAGTTGTATGTATAGACACACAAGTAGCTTGCTGTCAGAGTAGAACACCTATATGTATAGTTAAAGTACATTGCAAACACAGTAGTTAATTTTACTGCCATAGCACAGGTTTGTCTTGAATATTATCAAAGTACATTACACAGGATGACATAGTTATTGTAAGCTGCAACATGATGTTTTGAGGAATTTTGGAAAAAGCTGTGGACTCACATATCATCCTAAATCTACCTATTAAGAGAGCACAGTACTTAACACAAGCATCAGAGCACACTTCTTGCTTTTACAGTGTTGGAGAATACTTTATAGATGATGACTTCAGCAGAGTCTGGGGAGAGGAAGATGGTAATAGGAATATCCCACATGCTGATGTAAAATGCTCTCTCTAATGTCAAGTAAGTGCACACACACACACACACACACACACACACACACACACACACACACACACACACACACACACACACACACACACACACACACACACACGCGCGCATGCATGCACACACACCAGTTGTCTGCAATGAGAACAGAACCTCTGCCTAAGTACATGGAATAGATACCCCTGTATATAACACAAATGCTACAACACAAGTCTGACTTGTAGAGTGTCAGACACTTCATAAGTGATGACATTAACATTGTCTTGTGAGAAGAAGATGATAATAGCAGTATCCCACATGCTTGTGTAAAATGCTCTCTCTAATGTCAAGCAAATGCACATACAGACACACACACATGCACACACAGACACATATACAAACCCCAGTTGACTGCAGTGAGGTCAGAACCCTTATCTAACTAAGTACATGGACTAGAAAACTCAGTACTTAGTGCAAGAACCAGGGCACAAGTGTGACTTTTGCAAGGCTGCAGGTCAATTTATAGTGGATGGCATCATCACTGGATGTTGAAGAGAAGATGTTGGGAAGCCTGTCTGAAATGGATGTGTAGGCATGTCCAACTGTATAAATATTGGTACTCCATGGGATTGTAGTGATGGTTGCAGGATACACAATTATGCTCTTCTGACTAGACAGATACACAGACACACAACATTTGATGGCAATGAGATCAGAACCCCTACCTAAGTATACGGACTAGTGAACTCATTACTTAATGCAAGTGCCATGGCACATGTGTGACTTTTACAAGGCTGCAGGAGAATGTATAGCGGATGCCATCATCAATGGATGTTGGAGAGAAGATGTTGGGAGGCCTGTCTGAACTGGATGTATAGGCATTTCCAACTATCAAGATATTAAAGTTCTGCATTATACCAGATTGAGGTGTGTGTAAAGTGTAGTATTTTCTGCTGTGTTCCAATGTGCATCTGTACTTTATAAAGCTGTACATGGTATATAAGAAAGCATTTGTTATTTGTTTCTGTAGTGTACTTGATATATTTCTGAACAAGTACTGTGTTTGCAGTGCAAGGGAGGAGGTAAGAGATGGTTCCAGTTTAAATTTGTGTTTTTTTCTTAAAAAGTGCCTTCTCCTTGTTTGTATTTTTACATATACTTTGATGGCAGGAAGACTACATAAACAATAAACAAAAGTAATACATGCTATTGTGCACTTTCCATAGTGTATCATCAAGCAATGGGTTTGCGTGATCGATGGCAAAGTGTTTTTGCATGCAAGATACACATTTCTATTGCTTTTCCTGTTTGCACATAATTAAGTGGGGAGCAAACATGAGGCTCATTGCTGAAATTATGTGAGTTATGAGTACTGAGTGTATAGAGCACACCTGCTGCTTAGTTCACTCTGTAGCACCACAGGTCTATATTCACTGTGTGTTACCTTAGCACAGCATGTTCAAGCAACATTGCATGGAGGTAAACACACCAAGGACAAGCTGCTCACCATTGCTTTGCATTGGTGTGTGATGCCAAACTCTGTGCAAGCACAGAGGACAGAAATTAAAGGGCTGCATTGTTTTTTTTTTGTACTTATGTGTGGTGTGTGTGATTATATTTTTGACCAGATTAATGGTGTTAAAATGGGATATATAGGAAAGTGGTGAAATGGGGGACAAGCAGGGGGAAGAACAAAAGGAAAGCAATACAGGAATGTGCAGGTGGGGGTAGGAAGGAATCATAACTATCCACTTCTTCAACAGCGTGAAATGAAAATATGTACAGAGTATTAGCTGAATTTGGACTGTCACCTAAACAAAGAAGGGTGACAACAATGCAATTATGTTGTATAACCAATTGGACAAAATCAACTGTGTCAAAAAGACACATGTGAAGTGGAGAGCTATGCATGGGATGATATTTTTTGTGGGACAAGTGCCCTTTTTTAATTCAGTGAGAGAGGAATGTTGGGTAAGGGATGTAGATATTTCTGGATCAGGTAAGTAGGTAGGTGAGGAAGCAGATGCAAACAAACAGGACAAACAAGACATGACACAAGGACTTTGAGGGACACAAAAGGTTGAGGGGCAGCATTATTGGAGTTAGGAAGGGGGCAGCAGATACTCATGCCCATCAAGCATGGGGATAGTAAAAATCTAGACCACACCCGCAGGACTGTCATCACAGTCACCTTACTCTGCTGGTTGCTGGACTGCTTGACATCTCCTCCTATAGACCATGAGGGAGAGCAGTCTCACCATCCAGTGTAGGCCTGCACCAAAGGTGCTGTGCATGATGCTATGCACCAACCCTGGCATCTCCTGGTGGGTGATAAAATCCCCACCCCATGTCAGTACTCCCAGAGGGTACCACAGCACCAGCTGCCGGGGTAGTGTTACCTGAGGGTGTAGGTACTGCAGGGGCAACAAAGGCAGTGCTAACAGGTTGGGTCCCAGATGTGATGAGTTTCAGTGCCAAAGCCAGTAGAGTGGGGCAGGCTGAGCCACTGCAGTTCACCTACCTCCCTGTGCTGTAAAGCATTTTGTAATTTTGTCAGACATAGAAGACATGGAAACATTTTGATAACACATGGCAAATTAAAAAAAGAGATAAGGGTTAGGGTTAGAGAAAAAAAGAGCTAACATTAATAACATCATATGTGACATGCAATGCATTATCACAATAATAACAGTATTTTATCTGGCCTTTTACATTAACTATAATTCTTAACAAGTACTAAATATAATTAAGGATTGCTCAAACTAATCCATGCAAGCCCTTGATTCTCTCAGTCTCTCCATATGCCCAGTGTGGGCCTCTGTATTTGCAGTTATCTCTTCATTAGCTGTAGAAGAAAGAGAAGAGAAAAATAGAAGAGCATTATGCATACCCATCCGGCCTATATGTAGCTTTCTATCTACTACAAATTCTCTTTATTAGCATACTTACACAACTGTGGAATATACCCAGTCCTAAACTCATCCAGCCACTGGTTGAGTGCATCCCTCTTGCACTTTTCTAGATCATTAAAGTGATGCCTAAACTGTTCTCCAGTGTGTGGAATGCCAATCACACTGGATACAGCCTTGACCAGACTATTACAAGCTTCAGACTTGTATTGGGAGCTGGTATAGTCTCCTGAAAAAGCCTCCTCAAAACCCCACCTAAATTGGGCCCCTTCCCTTCTACCACTAGACATGTTTAACTAGAGAGAAATGTAATAGCTAAGAATGATTTCCTGCCAATGCATGTTATTGTGTTTACTGATAGTGTGCAAACCCAAACAATGATGCCAACTGTGTTTGCATGATGTTAAGCAAAGAGCAACACTGCCACAACAGAGAGGAAACCAGTTTTTGAATTTGGAAGGTTAATCTGACACTTGGCATTACTTTGAGGGCTGTTTGCTGTTGTAACTGTTAGGTGATTTAACTTTGCAGGCATGTACTGGGGGGCATAAATTTCATGACCTGACACATTTATTGTGTGGCTTTACACACTGGTAAAATTAATTTTTACTATGTGGGATTCAAACCTATGCATAAGAGACAAAAATGTTTTCCACAGAAGAAGTGTTTCACAGACAGATTCATGAATTACATATGAATACACATGACAGATTGAGGGGGTTAACCATGTATGTGTAGAACCTGACAAGGTTCTGATTTACACATTCACGTACATATGAGTTTTATTGAAGTCTAAAGGCCATCCAAGGCCAGATAGCAAGATTATAATAATTACAGAAACGTAGCAGTCTGTATATACTTGATAATACATATAATTCATATTAGTTCCACTGCTATATATACTTATTGTTGTTATTTAAAATTATGTTTAACTTTGTTCATGTGACATTTATTTATTTTACATTTGGTGACTAGGAAAGTCTGACTAGGACAGAGCCTATTTTCAGCAGAGGACTTGGGAGAAATGCTCCAGACACATGTCTTTGGAATGTGGGAGGAAACCAGTGCACCCAGAGGAAAACTATGTGAACACAGGGAGGACATGCATACTCCACACAGAAGGCACCCCAGCCGAGAATCAAACCAAAGAACATCTTGCTGTGAGGTAACAATGTTAACTGCTGTACCACTGCACCACCCTGGGGTTTGATTTACAACCCCCTACTTGGCATTCATTTGTACCTATAGAACAATATCATGGAAGGTGGCAAACATCTTCTGCTTATTCAACAATCCCAATATAAAAGAGCATTTATAGTCGAGTACAATGATTGTGGACAGAAATTCAATAAGATTATTTTTAAGAACTGGAATATTATTTGTAGTCATTCTAGTTTAGTCGAAATTCTTGAGAATAGGCCAATTTTTGTGTTTAAGATGGATGCAAATTTGAAATGTTATTTTGAAAGCAACAGCAGTGGTCTGCATTGAAGTGGGATGAACACAAGCACCAGAAAATATGGTACCTGTAAAGAATGTTCCAGAATTCTTCAGGAAAAAGAGTTAACACATTGTTGTAAAGTTAAGAGGGACAACTGTATATCTAGTGGCATGGTGTGCCTTGCTATTTGTAAGGGCTGTTCTAGCTTCTACATAGGAAAGATGTACGGGCCTTGCAACTGAGAATTTATGAACATATGTATGAAAAAAAAATAAAAATGCAAATGATGCATAGTATAGACATTAGATAATTTGTAAAAGGGATTGTAAATTTAAGTTTGGTATTTCAGAAAAGGTTCCTAGAGACTCCAGGGGGAGACTGGGAATCAAGACTGGAACTGATGGAACTAACATGACAATTTAGACTTAACACCATTAACTTTCTGGACTTAAATGATATGATTTCCCTTCATTCTATTTTAACTATCTGAGCAACTTTATTGTGAGATGGGGGTAAGGAGGTAATTTTGCAAACATTTAGATACAAATTTAAATTATTTTTATCAGTATGAAACCCATGCAAACAAACATACATACATTTTTCACTTTAAATATACATTTAACAGTAAACTAATAAACTTTTATTATAGCTTAAAGTTTTTAATGTCAATATACTTACATTTATATATATTTAACAAATGTTAAATAATTCAACAAATAAATACATTTACGCATTTTTTTTTAGTTGAGGGGTTGTTTATATGTTTTAAAATGAATTATTGGGTCATTGTAACTTTAAGGACTGTATTTTATAAGGACATGACATATATATTTTTTGTATTCTCATGAATTTGTAGAATGGGAACAAAAGTGCTTAATACCTGGATTAAAACATTTTACTTTTAACCAGTGTCCTGAAGCCTTTTATGGTGGTGACTAGGATTTTATTCACGCATTGCTTGGCTGGTGTCCCATGTGACATTCTTTACAGCTGTTCTGGTTATTTGTTTTTGCCACGCATTTTCCCTGGTGTCATTTTTGGTAGTTTGACCTTGGTATACCAGCAAGGACCAGGTGAGTTTGCAGACAGTTGGAGGTGCAGACCACAGTGAGGTGAATATATCGAAACTGGCTTTGGATGTGGAGGATGTTAAGCAGGACCTCACTCAGCTACTCAAACTGTTGTCACCATTATTGAATGTGAGTGGAAGGGATCCACTCACTCAAGGAATTCCTCCCAGACAGCGGATGATGAGGTTTAACCATCCAGTGCACCTGGAACTTGGTAGTATTGTTTTTTTTCAAACCCTTTGGGAGTTTTACACAATGAGCTGCACATTCACAGTTGGATTTACATCATTTTCAAAATGGAATGGATGGACAATGGGACTGTATGCAAGGCACTGTGTTTCATTCCTCTTGTGATAGGGCTAACTTAGCAGGACAGGCTGAGTTTAGTTGTAATACATGGGTGAACAAGACTTGTAATTTCTTGTACACTTTAGGCAAGGGGAATATGAACTTTTTACAACAAAGACTAGGGACATTATATGATTACATTCATTTATTTGAGAAAAGTTGCTTAAAGTGGAAAACCTACAAATGGATAATGCTTATTTGGCTGAATGTCTCAAACTGCGTATTGTACCCAAGGGGCTAATATTATGTAGGTTCTCAATGGGTTTCATTACAATGATGCTATGTATAAAGAGTCTGTCGAGGTGTTTGATCATTTTGAGTTTGTATTAACTGAACTTATTATCTAACATAATTCCATAGTTATCAAAAAGATTATTAAACAAACAGAAGAGATTAACAGGAATATCATAAATGATTTGTTGTTCAAACAATACAAAGGGTTTTTAATAACATTTTTCCATAGACTGACTGCAAATATAAAGTTAATATGGAAAGTTAATTTAAAAAGATTGATAGAGACATTATACAGTATAAGGAAACAGGGTCTACCCTTTGAAAGTGGTTTATAATCAAACTGATTCCCACACCATAAATGACAATGCACACCTGAATGGATTAGAAACAGTTAGCCCTGAGAGGAATGATGGGTCTTTACAAGTATATAACACTACTTATGATCAGGATTTTCTAGAATTGAGGAGGTCAGAGAGAATGGCATCCCGGAGTCTTCATCCCCTGGACCCAGGTCTGAGTTTGGAATTTCAGAGGTCAATAGAATTCAATCAACAGAACAGGAGGGACAAAGGAAAGGGCAAAGCAGGGATAAAGATGGTAATGGTGAAAGACAGTGATGGGATCACCAGCTCCTATAATGGAGTTAAAATCTACACTTATAGTCAAGTCCCTATTACAGTTGATCATTTTAAATTGTTTTCTAGTGGGGTTAAATTCATCCCAAGTTCATCATTTAATGTAGCAAATTCCTTACTAGAATTTAAATTATATATTAAAAAACTGAAGTTGGCTATTTTTTTATAACAACAAAGGTTACGAGGGATCCCAGGAAAATAAGCTCAGGTTTAAGAAAAAGAGTACCTTCACCCCCACCCCCCCTGCAGTCCACCTGGTCATACAAGTTTTTGAAAAGGTTTGCTACAAGGATTATTATGCTTTGGCAGCAGGGTAGAAATCTTCAAATCATAGAAATTTGACCCCCCCCAGAAAGACAGATTCTAGATTATTTAAAACAGGATAAAGTATTCAGGCTATGAAGCCAGATAAATGGAGGTTGAACAGTCATAGTTGACGCCCTACAGTATTCCCAGAATATCCTGGATATGTTGTTTAATACTCAGACTTATGTTTTTAGTTCTTGTACTGAGATTAACATCACTTTTAACAAAATTGATTTATATATAGATGAGTTGCTCTTGAAAGGCAAGATAGATGACGATATCCATGCTTATTCAATGTTCATATAAAGTGAAATATAATAACAGCAAAGATATTTGGAATTTCTTGTATTAGAACCCAGAACTATCTGTACTGCAGCCCTACAATTACACATGCTGTCACAGGAATAGTTAAACAACAGCTGAATACTCCCCCAGTCATTATTAGCTTCTGTGTGTTAACTGCTGTGCACCTCCACTTAGCATGTTTGTGCAATACCCAACAAACTTGATAGAATGTATCCATTTTGAAATTGTCTACTGTCTGCTTCCTCTCTGCAGGTGTTGTAGACTTGCAGGTGTTAGGGGAGGTTGCTGACTGCCATACAATGACTCTTATTCATGTTGCACGATGGAAAGCAAAAAATGCAACAATGTATCTTTTCTGAAATCAAGAATGTCTGCATCCTGTTCACAGACATTCTGTCTGCTTTGTGTGCGTGCCATTAGTTCAGGTTTGCAAGATGTAAGAGTCATGCAAACATGAGAAGCAAAGCTATGCTTGTTTTAGCCTTGTCACCAGTGTTTCTTAGGTTTCATCCTTAAAAGAGAAAGGTAGGACTTGACCTACGATCTACAGATAGTACATAGTGTGTGGAACCATGTGTTTAGCTGATGTGCTAGATGCACAAGTGATTTACAGGTGTAGCTGATTTATTGGTTATCACAGAAGTACATTACATGACATTTATTGTATTTCACTGCTTCCTCTGTTTCTGCTAAGTTGCCTATCTAGCAAGCACTGGTATTAAAAACAAAAACTAAAAATATATGAAATAAACAACATTACAAAATAAATGTTAGTATGCATGAAAGATTTTACACAAGTCTGGATTTGAACTCTTACACAAATGAAGCTTCAAAACAGAGTAAGGGTGTCTTATCCCTCTTTGCCAGACAAACAGCTTTGCAGCAGAGAATAAATATTATTGTGCATTCAAGCAAGTCCAAAATCATCTGGAGTATTAACAAGGCATGACACTTGTAGACTTCTGAGTTGTTTGTACATGCATTAATCTCAGATGTCGTGCAATGGGTGATCACACAAACATATAAGTGAATACTTCAATCATACCTTATCAATATCAGTAGTCTTCTACTGATAAATCCAAAGTAATAGCAATATGCTTCTGTGATAATAAGCAACAAACACAGGAGAGAAATTAATAGGAGAGAAAGTAATAGCTGCACTACTACAATTCAATATATGTTGACAAACTAACACTAGTGCCACTATTACAGACAATACAGTATACAAACTGTCCTGACACCCACCTCACACATATGGATAAATGAATATTTCTGTGAAATGCTCATCAGTACTGAAATAAAAAAATATGTTTGGCTTTCCAGGTGCAGATGAATCAATACTTGTTAAGGAGGATGGTCGTGGAAGAATTTAGGTAAAATGTAAGGATACCATCATTACAAAAACAATAACACAGGGAAAAACAAATTTTGCCCTTTATATTTCCATTAACAAGAAATGCGGCTATGTCTTATCTGTGTATGGTGTTGTGAAAAACTGAGAGACTGCCAGCCCAGCCAGATAGAATATTGTAAATAATTCTATGTCACTGTAAATATTAATACAATCCACAGGCTTGTTTCACAAATGTAAAGAAACCTGTGTTAAATGTTGAAATTCAAAAATGTAACCACAGTGCACTCTGCTGGAAGAATGCTGATAAGTCAAGCATTGTATGACTGTTTGATCTCAAACTCGGAGATGTGATGTCTGGACTAAGGAATTCCTTCCATTAGTTTGAGAGTTAACTGCTAGATTTTACATGTATAATGCCTTTTATTGCTGTGGGTTCCTGGCAACTGCAAGATCAAAGATATGTTAAACTCTGAGTTTCTGTTAACCTGGGAACAAGAGAAGAATGATGTAATCTAAAATGAGTCAGCAGTACTATGTTACCAATTTAAGACTTTCTCAGAGAGAGAGAATAAGCATTTTCCATTTTTCTTCAGAACTGACAACATCACCAGTACTCTGCCTTTGCTCTGTATGTATGTAAGTTGTTTAGAACATTGTTTCTTTGAGAAATAGGTAGAAAACCGTAAGATTAGACTAGCTGTTTTCTATATTTATGTCAGAGTATTCTACAATATTATTTTAAGCATTTTCCTGTGATGTCTGAACTCTTGATTAGCACTGTGTTGACTTGAAGAGTTTTGTCTTGGGATTTTATTTGTTATTAAATATTTTTAAACCTTTCAACTCTGGCTGTTTTGTGTAGAGATAATTTAAGTTCTTAGAGGGTACTTGCATGAATTTGGTGATACTGTACAATGCCACTCCAATAAGCCTTGCTGTTCACCCACTTACTATTTGGATAATAATATTGCACAGTAATATTGGTCACCCTTTGGGAAGGGCCTTACTAGTAGCTGATATTAGGGGTTCTGGTGGCAGTGGATTACTACCTTACAGCCTGGGCAGAAGGGGCATACCCAGTGAACCTTTGCCAGCCTTCCCCAGGAGTGTCTGTGTGTTTGTATATATAAATCATATCTCAAAGTGTGTGTGTGTGTGTGTGTGTGTGTGTGTGTGTGTGTGTGTGTGTGTGTGTGTGTGTGTGTGTGTGAGCTACTTGGGCAGGGACATGAAGCACTGGTTGGACAGAGGGAGTGCTGGGAGGACTTGACTTGTTACACTGGCTAAGGACTCCACTCTATAGCTGTGTTAGTGGGGAGTCTTACTGGGGATCTGGAGAGAAAGAGAGAAACCAGCCCCAGACTGACTGTGATCTCTGTGTGCTGTTAAGGGAAATTGTACTTTACTGTGTGTGTACTTGTTATCCTTCCCAATGTGTATGCCCCTCACTGGTGGTAGTGGTGAGGACTGAGGTTCCTTGATTACTGGGCCAGTGTATGGGCATCACAGGTGTTCATTCTTCTCTTATCTGAGCAGTAATCTGAGATATGCAGACTGTAAGGCATTTTCTATCGTTTTCCTTACAATGTGTGAGAATATTAAATGGCAATAATATACAGTTTTCAACACATGCAGGGGAGGTTGGATGTTCCTGAACAGAAATTGTGAAATGTGTCCTGCTTACTTACATCTAAAACCTTGATACAATTATTTCTACACTTTGTAAGTCTAACCTGGCAGACACACCCACTAGAGGTCAGGAAGTCTGAATTGCTGTTGTCTTTTCCTTCTCCCTACCGGTAATTAGTCACAGTTGCACTCCATTGGCAATAAACACTGAGGTAGTGCCTGGACTATGTTTACATCTCCTACATGGAGCCAAGTGTTTGGAATTCAGCAGTTCTAATGAGTTCACACCTCATTTGCAACTTCACCATGCTCAAAGCCCTGAATTTACACTATAAAAGGCAACCATGTAGCTACAGAATCTGAAGGAGACTTGTTTATGTGGATAACACAGAAGAAAATTGCTATTACTTTGGATTTATCTGCACATAAGACTATTGATCTTGATAAGGTGTGATTGAATTCTTCACGTATATATTGGATATGCTCACATGTCAGTAGGACAAACATTTACTATGTGTGTATATATATATATATATATATATAGAGAGAGAGAGAGAGAGAGAGCGATGCATTAGCAAATGCTACTTTTATCTGTATGCACTTCTTAGAAGTTTATTGATAGCATTATTGTCATGGGAGTGCTGGGCATATATAGAGGTGACTGGCAATTGCACAAAAATGACTGTTCTGTGGTAAATGTGAACAGGTGTATTTGGGACGGTTTGTTTGATAGCACTAATAACAGCTCACTGATGTTTTATTCCTTTGTTTTCAACATAAATGCCCTTTGCCTGTTGTTTGGGGAGTGGGGGACCCAAGTTACATTTCTGTGTTGGCACAAACAAAAAGTTTTTATAGAGGTTTGCTTTGCTATGCTATTGTTACTCCTTTGTTTTGGATCAAACCTTGGTTTGTGTGTGACTGTGATATGTTATAACCACATAACCCTTTTTATATATTTGAATAACTGGAAGTTTTTTTTGTTTCTCCAGTGTGTAATGTTGAAAAAACTAACAATACATGTTATATCTAAGCAGGCCTTTTATTTATAATGATATTAATGTGTAGTATTCTTCGGCTGTCTTTTATGTCACCTAGGAGCATGGTACCCAAGCATCATAATCCCTACAAATCCCCCTTCACTGACTCTGAGAATAAAGTTATTGTTCAAGCGTTTTGGCAACATGGTGCCTTTCTGCTTGAGAGAGGACATGGGGGTATGTCTGGAATAATGCAAATTTGGAACCAGACTGTGAATGATGTTAATGCTATTGGTGGATGCAGCAGGACATATGATCAAGTGAGTCATAGAGCCACTGACATGATTTCATTGGCTTGGAGGAGAGCAACTGCAGTAGCCCATAGACAGCTGGCTACTGGGGGGGCTGCCACCACTGAAGCCAAATGAAGAGGTCATGTCCACTGTCAGGGATCCAGAGAGTTCAGTGGAAAGTGCACAACAGCCACATGTGATTGATATTGGTGCCTCTGTTTCAGGGAGGGCAAGCATGTCCCAAGAGGAGCTTCCAGGTAGGCTTACCTTTATGTCAATTTTTAAATATGAATTGTATAGTAAAATATATTGAAGGTAATAATAAATGTTTTTGGGGGGAGATAACTAGTTATAGGTTGATACATTTAACAAAACATTCTTCTTCATTATACATGGGCTTGGGATGGATGTGTCATCCAAGTTTCAGTTAAATGTATTGTTAATGAAAATATAAAGTGCAACATTTATTTTGCCCTGTGTTATTGTTATTGTGATGATGGTGTCCTTACATTTTGCTTAACTTCTTTCAGGACCATCCTCCCTAGCAAGCATTGATTCATCTGCACCTGGTAAGTCAAACATATTTTTATTTCAGTACTGATGAACATTTCACGGAAATATTCATTTATATGTATGTGTGAGGTGGGTGTCAGGACAGTGTGTGTAGTGCTGTACTATCTGTGATAGTGGCACCAGTGTCAGTTTGTTAGAATATATTGAATTGTAGTAATGTAGATATTCATTTCTTTCCTGTGTTGTTTGTTGCATATTATCATAGGTGATCCTGACAGTGGAAGTGTAGGACTCTTACTACCTGATGTCAGAGTATCAGCAGATTCTGATGATGATGGTGGCCAAACACAGGCTGTATTTGACACTAAGGCTGACATTTAACCATCCCCTGTATTTTCATTGGACACAGCCAAGTAGGCCTATGGAAACCCATTCCAGTGAGCCCTCAGATATTGGACAGGTGGAGGGTGAGACACTTGATCAGGATAGTATGGTTACTGTGGCTTCAGTGCCTGTTGACTCTGGCTGTAGCCAAAGTGTGGGTGAGGTGCGGCACAGGAGGGTTGTTCGGGTTGCTTGGAGGAGGCCTGCTGTCCATCCTCCACCTGATCCAGATGTGCCTTTCAGTGCCACTCAACATATATTTAGGGCCATCATGTAGGTGCAGGCACCCCCCCAATAGAGCCTCCAAGGAAATGCTTGGGGTTGTAGATGTGACACAGGCTGACATGCATGACTGCCTCCATCATGTTGCTAATTCAATGGACTGGATAAATGACACATTGGAATGGGCGGTATCTGTGATGAAACATCTGCTGGGAAGGGGATGGCATCCATATGGGCATAGGTCATCCACATAATCTGTTAGCTGACGTGGCTGTGCTGGATCATGCTTCCGTAGTGGCACTACTTCCACTGCTCCATCAATAGTTGAGGTGTCAAAACCCAGACATGGCAGACCATGGATTCTTGGTTCTGGGCATACTTGTAAGGAGAGCTCATCCAGCAGATATCAGCCACCTTCAGGCAGCAGCAGTGCATCTGACCATGGGCATGGACATGCCAGTGCAATTCCTAGCACACCCAGTTCTCTGTGTCAGGGATGACAATGATTAGCTGACACCTCTACTATGCATGGCTCACACCTGTACAACATAGCAGGACATAGAGATAGCACAGTACCTGTCTGTGCTCTTGCAAACGCACTGATTTCACCTGGAGGACCTGTACAGACAATCACATATAAAAGTTAAATGGGTTAGTCATGAGGCTTAAAGATCATTGTGTCTCAGTGGACATTTTATACTTAATCCAAATACCTGCCTGTTTCTCTTACTTACTCACACACACTCACTCTCTTTTGTGTCAGTGTAGGCCTCCTGCTCCTCCCAACACCCTGTACAAATGATGATAGTAACTGTGCCGTATCCTTGTTTTCTATCTCTTGGATTCAGGGATACATATGTCTTTTGTCTGATGTTCAGGGTACATAGCTGACTTAGTGCATAGTATATCTGTATTTGTGATGCTGTTTTTCTAACTTTATTGTTTTCTTACAGGTTTTTGTAATGTGTACATGCTTCCAAAACTCTTATATCAACAAAGCTGGTGCAAGCCATAAATAAAAGTGGGACAAAAGGCTGAACAATAGGGAGACTTTTTAAATATTTTGGTCTTACAGACGTAGACAGTTGATAGAATAACAGTTTTTGCATCCCTATCTTTTAAGGTTGTTCTGAGGGATATGACGTCTAAAAGTGAAATGTGTGTCATTTACTTCTAATTTCTCTCTTTCAGGATTTGCCAGGACAAAAGTATGAAGCCACACTGAGGACACTCTAAGACAATCAGTATTTTTGTGAGGTATGGCTGTGTAACATTTTGATGCCTGTGGCTTATTACTTGATAGAGGACACATGTATTCACATAAGTCACTGCTATCACATTGTTGAAGTCATTTCTATAAAAATCAACCACCTTTCACTTACTTATATCCTTGCATACTGTTACTTGGTAATCTGACATTCATTTATATTATTTATATTATCAGACATTTTTGTTTTAATATTCCATGTTCAACACTTACCTTGTAAATCTGGCAGTTGGTACAGTTTTAGCTCAAGGCTGACTCTGTCTGATGCTAGGAGTACAAAGCCATTACATGGATAAGTAAAGGATGTGAGCATTGCCTGGCATCAATGTTACTGTACGTATGTTGGTAGAAAGAAGGTTTTTATCCCCTTAGGTGGTGATTGAGTGTGCTACATGTTGCCTCTTAGTCACTGCAAGGGCATATTGAGCACACCTACATCTACCTACACCCACAGCAGCTGCTGGTTCCCCCTCTGACTCCTCACCTGCATGTGACTATGGTGATCTTGCCAGTGGTGGTGGGGTGTGTGGCCCTTCACCTTGATGATCCTGCTGAAGCTGTTTTCTCAGGATGTTGTTGTGAAGCATGGCACAGACAGGGAATATTTTTGTACATGCACATGGATTGTACTGCAGGGCTCCATCATATGTATCTAGACAGTGGAACAGTGACTTTAGTAGCCCAAACACACACTCTATGATATTTCTTGTTTGAGCATGTGCCTCATTATGGCATTCTTCAGTTGGTGTGTGTGCATTTTTGATGGACATCATCAGCCATGTTTCCAATGCATAACCTGCATTCCACAGTAAATGACCCTGTGGGATATCACCCTTAGTGAACATGTCATACATTTGGGAGATGTGCCAAATGAGTCATGCTAACTGCCTGGGTTGCCAGCGCACACACATTCAAGATCATTCTCTTAGCATTACACATGACTTGACAGTTAATGACGTGAAAACTCTTTCTATTTATGTACACTCTTCTCTGTTCCCTGGGAGTGCTTTGATCTCTATATGTGTACAGACTATGGCCCCCAGTAGTTCAAGGTAGTGTGCTACAGGGTAGAACTGCATAGTTGTGGCCCTGTCTTCAGGTGTTTGGGGAAAATATATATACTCACTAGCATGTTGTAGCCTTGCATTCAGGAATTGTTAGAGGATCCTGGATGCTGATGTCTGTAACATCCCCAACATGCCCCCTGTAGGTCTTTGAAAGGTTCCTGTAGCTAAAATTCTAAGTGCTACACATACCCTTGTCTCCACCAGTATTGGTTCGCCTCCATCTGCCATTGGTCTGAGGTGAGAAAGACAGAGGTTGCAGAGTTCCTGTGGTGTGTCCTTATCCACCCTGTAGGGCTCTATAATTTCTATCTCATGCAAATTGTGCAATGTTAAATGGGGTCTAAAAAACATTCTTCTTCCTGGCCTTGGTCTATTAGCAGCAGCAGCAGCATAGACTTCAGCCTGTTGAACATACACATGAATTAAAGCTACAGCAACCTCTAGCATTCTTTTGGTGTAGACTCCTTTCTATGGCTGCATTCCAATAGCTTTTCGAATTTGCAGGGAAAACCAGCACTGAGCCTACACAGTTACTGTATAGCTTGTTGAATAGCTCCTCTATCTTGGATTGGTTGATTAGCATATAATTCCGTTGCTTAGCCTGTAATTTGCATACCACAATGTTTACCATATTTGTGCTCCTCTACATGCCATGTAGAGCTGCTTACTGCATCTGGAACAGTGTGCTATCATATCATGCCGCGATGTGCACATGGTCTTAGTGGACCATGTAGGCTTTATTGAATCTGCATCATTGTTATTCCTTTTATGATGCCTTATGACATCAAAGAACAGGTGTCAGTGAGAATGCATGCATGACTTTTATAAACAATAATATTAGTACCTGCTCTGAAGCAAAAAAATATACATTTAAAGATAAGAGGGCAATGCACCACACAGCATATCCCATAAACAGTTCTCAATGTATTAGTTATTCTATATCTGTTTTTTACAGACATGGAAACACTAATCTGAATGTCATGATCCATTCCATAGTTCTGGACTAGACGTCACCTCTTTACCTGTGCATCTGTATGCTGTGCACAAGTCTAACATATGGGGTCTCTTACTACTGCTGCTGACTGGTCATCATTATTCAGAGTAGGACTGGAACTGGGAGCTGCAGTGACAGCATGGATCACTGCACCACCAGATTGGTGCATCACCATGCTGTGCAGAATGTAACACACTAAACATCCTTGCTTACAGTAGTTAGGACATACTAAAAGGCGCACCCACACTTGTTCAGGTATCTGAATTTGCTTTATAACATGCAAAACACTCTCTCAATCACAATACAAGTCTTGGACAGGGCTATACTAAAATTATCTTTTGTAGCACCATTTGGATTTCTCACTGGTGTCATAAGCCATGTTTTCAATGGATTTTCAACATCACCTGGAAAAAAAAGAGACAGAAAAGGGAGAAGATGAACAAAACAAAGAAAAAGTGGTTTAGTGTTTAGGAATACATTTTACTATGAATAACTAAAAAAAAAAAAAAAAAAGATTTTACACTTACCAACAACATGACCACTGGACATTCAACCAGGCAGGGTGATGTTGTAGTGTAAGCTAGTCTGCCAGATATGGGAATCGTATGCACTGTCAGGATGCTGGGCAGATGTGCTGGGGATACACTCCCATGCATAAAATGTTACCTGGCAGATGATGGAATGGTAGTACTTCCTACTGCAGTACCACTCCCCTGTGGAGCAGATGAGACCCTAACAGCAACCTGAGTGCAATCTGTTTTACCAAGCATCTCAGGAAAATGTGCCACCCCATAAAAGGCAAGCATAGTCTGGAATAGGTCTTGAGGTGCCACTAGGAACTGGATGTACTGATCTACATGTGCCAAGAGTACATCCAAGAACTCCTGAAGTATATTCACAGCTGAAGCCTGTGAGATATCCAACGAGTCCCCAGTCTGTATCTGGATGGTCCCTGTGTCAAGCACAGTGAGGGCTATATATACCTTAGTAACCACAGGAATAGGAAGGCCAAGCACCCCCCCCAGTACCTGCATGGGGACCATACATGCCTACTATGACCTTTACAATATGTGTCCACTCTAGATCCATCAAATATTTCCTTATTATCAAAATTATGATGAAATATTCTCTGTCTATATCTCTGCCTTCTTGGTTGATGAGCACCCCAGGATGCAAGCAGTTTTGGCTCGGCCAAGACAAGTACCTCTCACAGTGAAATAGCAATGCTAGATGCAAGAGAAAGCAGCTTCACTGATTGCAAAGTAGATCGAAAAAAAATGTGATACTGCCTTTTATAACAAATCTGCATGGCATGGAAACGTTTGAAAATATGACTATGAATGGCATACTATTATTTACATAATTTCTCATTAGCATTTCATTATTTGTTCTTTTGCTTAATTTTATTAGTGACCATCATGCATTACTGTAAATGGCCTCTATGAATTGTGCTTTTGCTGTGCAAAAGTGCAAATAATGCAGACTGACTTTACTGTTTCATGTAATGACTATGAATACCACTAATAATTTCCTGACACCCTGCTATTTGTATTTATGCCATCTCCCACATTAGCTACAGAAAGTTCAGCTTCCCTCCATGGTTTTAACACATGTATGTGATATATCTGCTCTGTCTTTTTCTGCCTAGTCTGTATGATTTTGTGGTTTACTTTATTGATTTTCTCTGCCACCTCAAAGAGTTCTTGGTGTCTTCCTAGGCAGTTATTTTCACTGGTGAGAACTAATGCTAATACTCTGTCCTCTGTTTTAAACTCTGTGAATCTGGCCTTCTTATTATACATCCTGTGTTGCATCTTTTGTGCCCTTTGCATGTGTTTTTTAGTATTGACAAAACAATTTTCACCCTGTCTTGCAGCTTTGTAGAGTGTACTATCACACTTTTAAATGAAGGTGTCTCCCCCTTCGAAGTCTCCTTTACTATGGTCAACAAGCCAAGGGAATGCCTAATCTTTAGTAGATTGAATAAGGTAAATCCTGCTGAAGTTTGGGGCACTTTCCCTTATAGCAAAAATGTAGTAAGGAAAATTAAGCCAGGGAAAGCAGTAAGCTCAGATGAGGTCACAGCAGATATGACAAAGATGCTGGGTGAGATAAGGGAGAAATGGCTCCTGAGGGTACTCATAGCAGTGTGGAGAGAAATGTGTATCCCAGATGACTGGAGAACAAGCATACTCATGCCAGTGTACAGGAAAAAAGGGATCATCCACAACTGTGGGCAGTACAGAGAAATGAAACTCCTATCACATTGCATGAA
The DNA here is from genome assembly GCF_019279795.1 of Protopterus annectens. Taxonomy (NCBI): domain Eukaryota; kingdom Metazoa; phylum Chordata; order Ceratodontiformes; family Protopteridae; genus Protopterus; species Protopterus annectens. The sequence continues at coordinate 175,529,380 of NC_056730.1, read as the reverse complement.
AGTTCTACAGAGGGTGACTGATAAACGGATACGCAAAGTAGTAGAATGTAAGATGGGAGATGAGCAGTTCAGATTCATATCAGGAGGCAGCACAACTGACCTGATGTTTGCAGTGAGACAAATAGTTGAGAAGAAGCTGGAGATGAGACAAGACTCCAACTGGACATTTCTAGACTTGGAAAAGGCATATGACAAAGGTCTCAAGAAAGCTGATCTGTGCAGTACTGTAATGGTTCGAAGTCCACGAAACATTGGTAGAATTAGTGCAAGCTATGTACAAGGACCCAATGACTTAAGTACGAACAGTGTTCTGCCTCACAGAGGGTTTCCCAGTGGGAGTGGGTGCACATCAGGCTTCAGCACTGAGCCCACTGCTGTTCATACTGGTAATGCACTACATTGGCAAACAGCTTGAAGGGACAGATCAACAAAGTTGCTGTATGCAGGTGATGTGGCATTACAGGCTGACTCTGAGCAAGAACTTCAGCAAAGTATTGAGCAATGGAATGCAAAAATGAAGGCACATGGAATGAAACTAAGCACAGATAAGACAGTGGTAATGGCAGCAAACTGGGGAAATCAGAAGAAGCTGAGAATTGAGATAGAAGGGAATATAAAACAAAGGCAAGGGTTTACTCCAACAAAAACTGTATTAAAAATCAAGGTTAGTGCTTCCGTACACATCCGATATGTGAACTTCTTCAGACAAAAAAAAAACAATTAACAAGTAGTCACGTATATAATATACTCCCTCCATGACATCACAAATCCTATTAAGTATTTAAAGGTCCCACACATAAAAAACACACAGCACAGCATAGTGTATTAGTTCTGGTTTAAGCACTTGGGCTTCAGGCCAGTTATTTTACATTAAGAAGGTTCGTGGTCTGCACTCTTGTGGGAGAAGAGGCTGGACTCTGCCCTTCTGAGCTGGTAATTTCTGGTTAAAGGCTTATAGTGCCTGCATATTTGAACTGTTTCTTTCTGAAATTGGTACACCTTGTTTGCTGTAGCATAGACTAGATCCAGGCCTACTGAATCTAGCTTTGTTTGTATGCTTGTTGTTTGTTTGCTTATTTCCCTGAAACGCTAATTTCACCTAAAATGCGGCTTTTCAGCGCTTCTGTGGATCCCTAGTGATATCTCCATTGCTTACTGTACTTATTTCATTGTTTCACTTGAAAGAAAGTTACTGTTTGTCGTTTTTGCATTTAAGTTACCTGTAACACATTGCATTTAAGTTACCTGGCACTTGCTCACTAAGTCAGCACTAAAAAATTAAAAGCGCTACACCCTCACAAACTCCCCTTGAGTACCTTGTTCCCTATTGGCCCTTTTTTTCAATTATAAAGGAATTCCCAATACTATTCTAGCATGTCCAAAGGTCAGTTGTCAATCTCCTCTCTGGTCCAGCTGGTGAATCTGGGAATCTTGAGGCAATGTTACAACTGCCTCATGTACACAGACAACCCTCTCCTCCTCCCAACAAATTCCAACACATGTGAGAGATGCAACCATATAGCCAAACTGGAGGCTAAGCTCTCTCAACTCAGTACTGGCATAACCAGTCAAGCGGAGAAGGAAACCACACTCACTACAATGCCAGTCTCACATAGACCTACAACGACAGCAAACCAAACATATAAACACACAAAAACATACTCGGAGGCTCTAAATAAAAATCTGCCTAAGCAGCAGAGACCTCCAAAGCAGACACCCAAGCAACCACTACCCCAAAACAAAACACGTGCAACACATAGCTCACAAAGCCAGTGTGCCGAACAGCCACAGCCCTTAAGGCTAAACAACACACCTGATACACTTGTAATAGGTGACTCTATCATCAGGCACACTGACGTCCTGCTCACCAGGCTGAACAAGGAGAAGGTCACGGTGAGCTGCCTGTCAGGCGCTAGGATCCACCACATAACACAAGCACTCAGGTCACTCCAAGGCAAGTACAAATATGACTCAGTCATTGTCCATGCTGGTGTGAATGACCTGAGATGTACCTCCCTAGACTACATGAAAAGAGACATAGAGGAGCTCTCTGAGCATGTAGCCCAGGCCGGTATGACCCTGACCTTGAGTAGCATCTTACCCTCACCAAGAATGATGCCACAATATGAAGACAAGATGATCAATTTCAACAATTGGCTTAAGTATTGGTGTCATTCAAAAGGGATCCAATGCCTGTCAGCCTGGGATGACATGCTTGACAAGCCACGATGCTTCGCTAGGGACGGCTTGCACCTGTCACCCCTGGGCTTTCGGATATTGACAAAGGCTCTTGCTACCCCCATACTGCCTTTTTTAGGCAAGGCTCAAAAGACAAATCCACCTCCATAGGTATCACAAGGGATAAGAAACTAAGAGTAATGCTACTCAACGCCAGAAGTCTAAACCTCAAGATGCACACACTCGAAACTCTCCTTAGCATGGAGAACATCGATATCTGCGCAGTAACAGAAACCTGGTTCAAGGCTCCCGAAAGCACCCCAGCACTACCAGGTTATACCTCATACCATGCTTTTCAGCCCCAAAACTTGGACCAAACCACAAAAGGAGGGGGAGTATCAATATTCATCAAAGATACCCACACCTCCAGATTGGTGGCACAGCACAAAGCATCATAGACTATCCATGTGCAACTAACAGTGGGTAAAACTGCCTTCCAGTTTATAGCCTGCTACAGACCACCCTCCCAAACCCAGGAACCCCACTTGGCCTTCCTGAGAACACTGATAAATATGAAGGTCTCTCCAAACACCATTATATTGGGCAACTTCAACTACCCAAACATAGACTGGGAGCATTACTCTAGCTCCAACACCCTAGCCCAAAGGTTCCTAGAATTTATAAACTCAAATGCTATGGAACAACTTGTTACCACTCCCACAAGAGGGGAAAACATACTGGACCTGATCATCACCAACATGGGGACTCTATGCTCCAGACCAGAAGTGTATCCCTCACTGGTAAGATCAGACCATAAACTAATCTCACTGGATATTCACATCCCGACCCCACCCCCTGCCCAGAAAACCACAGTGAAAAACTTCTCTAAAGCAAATTTCACACTCCTCAAAACCGAGGTGGAATCCTTCAAAGCCCTCGGGCCTGTGGAAAATATGGCCCAGACTGCAGAATCCTTTATAAACGTATTCTATGAACACCTTCAGGAATGCATGGATCTTGCAATCCCAAATAAAAGCAAGACCCAATCCTCCAAAGGCAGACGTCCTGTCTGGTGGACCCCAGCCATAAACAAACTATACAATAGAAGGAGGAAGCTACTACATGATAGAGCAAACTCCCAAAAAGGGAAGGCATCTCTGCTCAGTATTAGCAAAAAACTATGGGCACTCATAAAATCATCTAAGGCCAGCTTCGAGAGAAAAATTGCACAGGACACTAAGGATAATCACAAGGCTTTCTTTAGTTATGTTAGGAACCTGGGTGGGAATTCCCAGATATGCTCAGAATTAGTCCAAAATGACAAAAAATACACCGAACCCACAGACATTGCCAACATCCTAGCTGACAGGTTCAGCGCAAACTTCTCCCCCCTCTTCCCACCAAAAGGGCAAATATCTATCCCAGCAGAGTGCTGCCCCCCTGACATCTCAGATGCTCAGGTAAGAGCTGCCCTCTCCAAAGCAAAAAACACAGCATCAATGGGACCAGACGGTGCCCCGGGCTGCATCCTACATGAACTCCAAGAAGAGCTAAACCCAAACATAAAACTACTGTTCAATCTCAGCCTTACTACAGGATATGTACCCAAAGAGTGGCGTACAGCAACAGTGGTCCCTCTCCACAAAGGTGGTGCCTAAACGGATCCTGGAAACTATTGCCCCATAAGCCTGACTAGCTTGGTCTGCAAAGCTATGGAAAGGACCATCATGGACCTCATAAATAAAGATATTGGGGACCTACAGACATTGGATCCTACCCAGTTCGGCTTTGTTAAGGGCAGATCCTGCCTCTTAAACCTGGTCGATTTCTTTGAAACAGTCACCAAGGCCATTGACGAGGGGAAGGTGGTCCACACAGCCTACCTGGACCTCGCAAAAGCCTTCAATACAATACCCCACTCGGGCATTATAGATAAGCTCACCAGCTTAAATATAAACCCCTATGTCACTAGATGGGTTGCAAACTGGCTCAAGGACATAACCCACATGGTTAGAATTGCTGGAGCTATGTCAGACTCCAAACCAGTTACAAGTGGCATCCCACAAGGCTCAGTCCTGGGACCTCTCTTGTTCGGTATATATTTCTCGGAGGTACAGGCCAACACGGAAGAACTGTGGCTGACCAAGTTTGCAGATGACTGCAAACTGGGCGCCATAATCAACTCTCCAGGCGACACAAGCATCCTCCAAAAGGGCCTCAGACAACTGGTGCCAGAGCCATGGCCTCAAGCTAAATGCCAAAAAGTGTATAGTCATCCCCTTTGGCAAAAACAAAGTGCCCACAAATTACCACATAGGTGGTAATCCATTAAGTACAGAAGAAGCAATTAGGGACCTGGGGACCCAAGTTGATAGCAATCTTTCATTTGACAACCACGTGGCCAAAGTGGTTAGAAGAACATTTTATATAGCCGACTTAATCATGAAGGGATTCACATCTAGATCAGGGGAGGTCATCGTGCCTCTTTACTCATCCCTCATCAGGCCCATAATTGAGTACAATGCCTCTTTTGGGATGTACCTTACCAGACACCTGCAGCAACTGGAAAGACCCCAAAAGTACCTCACCAAGAGGATCAAAGGGCTCAAATAGATGCCATATGCTGCCCGGTTAAAGAAACTCCAGCTCTACTCAGTGGCATACTGCCTGCTCAGAGGCAATCTGTGTCTGCCGTATAAAGCCATGTCCAACCCGGAATTAATGGACATGCTGCACCTCAGAAAATCCAAATCCCATCGAGCTACACGCTCGAGAGACTTGAACCTCAGCACTGAAATAAATAGGACATGCTGGAGGGACAGATTCATAACCCAGAAGCTCCCTTCACTCTGGAATAAAATCCCAGTCCAGGTTAGGCAGAGTCCCTCATTGACTCTCTTCAAGAGGAATCTTGATGAGTGGATGGGAGATCATAGGTTTACCCCGGGTATCACTTCTGTGTCACTGTTAGACAGAGGCACAGTATACTAACCTCGAAAAAGGGCATAGCAAAATTAATTTAAAATGGGTGGCGAAAGCCAAGCACACTCTGGCTTGGCTTATACATGCCCTAGGGCAGATAGCCTACTATGAACCTATAGGGAAAATACAGTTAGCTAGAGAAAAAAAAAATAAATATATATATCTATATCTATATATATATATATATATATATATATATATATATATATATATATATATATATATATATATAGACACATATAACATATCCTAAAAACAATAACATAATATAAATAAATAAATAATGTTTATATATATATATATATATATATATATATATATATATATATATATATATATATATATATATATATATATATTAATGTTAAAACCCAATTCATCTCTGTAAGGATTTAATTTTCAATAACACTTAATGCAGCAAATTTCATTAAGCCCTGGATATGCAAAGGCATTAAATCTTAGCTGCCAACAGAGCTCCCTTTCTTCTAGAAGTGCCACCCATGGCCCCCCTTGAGGTCTTTTTTTAACCTGATCCATAATAAAATATAAAAAAAATATGTAAAATAGTGACCATTATACTCAAATATATGCCTAGCCAAGGCATTATTCATATTCTGTTTATTGATACTGTACTGATGTTCATAGATTCTTTGCTTAAAATGCCTTTCGGTCTTACCAATATAGAAACTAGGACACAATTGTCATTTGGTAACATAAATCACTCCTACACTATCACAATTGAACTTGCCCCTGATTTTACAATGGCTATTATCAAGGAAAAAAGCAACTGGAAACAGCAATAAATTTGCAAAAATTGCATCTACCACATTTCCACATGCCTGCATTAAAAGGAGGACAATACCTTATTTTCCAATATAATTTTAAAAATTCTTCCCCACCGAAACACCATCCCCATTTTCTCGGGTACTCTCAGATGGGTTATAGGGTCCTCCATTAAAGTTGGCCAATACTTATTGATAATATATTTCAAACAATACACATCCAATGAGAAGGCGGTTATAAATTTAAATAAAGGGGCCTCAGTCTTATTAGTATTACTGGAAAATTCATATTCTCACCAAACTGGCCCTGAACAGCATCAATTGGGCTTACCATCTCTGCATGGGGGATAATATAGCTCCATTTAAAACTGGGCTAAACCATCCAGTATTCCTCTTGTAAATAACCTCAGACATAATCTCATCCACTAAAGTAACAGGATAATCCCTATTAATAAACATATCCTTCAAGGTGTTACATTCAGCCATGAAATCTGTGTCAAGGCTAACCATTCTGGCAGCTCTTACCAGTTGGCCGTTAACAACACCCTTTTTTACATAAAAAGGGTGAGAGCTGCTGAAGTGCAAAAAAGAATTGGAATAAGTGGGTTTACAAAAAATCTGGGCCAAATGTCTCTTGCGGATATTGTCTTTTTTCACAAGCACATCCAAATAGGAGATAGCCTCCATGTTAAAATCAAAGGTAAATTTCAAGAAGGATGTAGAAGTAGACATAAAATTCACACGTGTTAAGGCTAACTCATATTTCCCATCTAGTATGATAAAAATATTGTCCAAAAAGGGGGTATACCATACCACTTTTTCTTTAAACAAATCCATGTTAAAAAGAGTCTCCTTTTCCCACTATGCCATGACCCAGTTTGCAAAGCTCCCCCCACATGGGGAGCCCATGGCTAAGCCAGTTTTTTTGAAGATAATATTCATTATTAAAAATGAGAAAATTATTGGATAGGACGATGTCCAAAAGATATTCTATAAGGTCAATTTCATCACTTCGTGCACCTTTATGTATCAAAAATTCTCTTACCCAACTAATACCCAAGGTCTGCGGAATAACAGAATATAAGTACTTTACATCAATGGTTAATAAATTAAATTTCTCATTAAAACCAACATTACCCAGAGAGGCGAATAAATCCCAGGAATCTCGACAAATCTGTTTTTCTGTGCTTAAATATGTTTTCAATTTTAAATCAATACATTTAGCACACCCATACATCGTGCAATTCTGTCCTTCCACAATGGGATGGAGGGGGGGGGGGGGGTTATCAATGTCTTTGTGCATTTTTGGCAATCCAAATATAACAGGGGTAACAGGAGCAGTCATGTCCAAGTAATTAAACAAGTCAACATCAATCCTACCTTCGATGAAAAGTTAATTAATGAAGTACTTAACATTCTGGACAGCCCCATTAAATTCATTCAAGGATGCTTTAACATGTGTCAGTGTTCAAAATGTTCAAATTTTCATATTATAATCATCATTTTCCATAAAAATTAATCCACCCCCCCTTTATCTAGTTTTAATACCCGAATACTTTGTGACCTCAACAACTCCAATGCACTGTACTCAGAACTGGTCACATTAGGTTTAACAGGTATAGTTAATTGTCTACTCAGGGCGTGCCTAATGTCCACCTCACATAACTTCTCAGAAATAGATAAAACATTATGAAGAGGTGGATTAAAGGTTCTAGAAGTACTCAGTTCTTTTCCAAAGGCAGTCATGTTACCAAATAAAATGTTTAAATTTAACTTACGCACCAGTAATTTCAAGTCAGTTAGGGTTCTAGCCAAGTCCGCCCTCCTCGATGGCACAAATGGCAAACCCTTAGCAAGAAGTTCAATTAGTTCAGAATGTGGATCAAATGTGGTGCCACTAAAAATCTTGAAGTCCTTAGTAGTATTTGTAAAAATCCGCAACTTGGTGTCAGGCTGTGCCTCCATCTCATCAGATTCTAAGCAAAGCAAATTTTAAGCAAAGAATCTATGAACGTCAGTACAGTATCAATAAACAGAATATGAATAATGCCTTGGCTAGGCATGTATTTGAGAATAATGGGCACCATTTTTTATATTTTATTATTGATCAAGTTAAAAAAGGACCTCGAGGGGGGCCATGGCAAGCACTTCTGGGAGAAAGGGAGCTCTATTGGCAGCTAAGATTTAATGCCTTTGCATATCCAGGGCTTAATGAAATTTGCTACATTAAGTATATATTGAAAATTAAATCCTTAGAGATGAATTGGGTTTTAACATTGATTATATAGTTATTTATTTATTTATATGATGTTATTATTTTTAGTATATGTTATGTGTGTATGTGTGTGTATATATATATATATATATATATATATATATATATATATATATATATATATATATATATATATATATATATATATATATATATATATATATATATATATATATCTATATATATATATATATATATGGTTTCATTTCATATCATCGAAAGCTCATTTCATCGAATTTCAAAACAACGAGCCCAAATCATCGAAAACTCAAATCATTGAAAACTCATAACCGAATCTCAAATCATTGAAAACTACAAAGCAACAATAAATAACATCCCAGACCCTGTTTACTACATTTATGTAGGGGGGGCTCCTCCCCCCACACCCCCGAAAGTTAAATATACCAACTCCAAGGTCGCACTACAGTGGGCTTAGGAAATTACCTTTTTCTCCCACTGTAGTGTGACCTTGGATTTGGTATATTTAATGTGCGGGGGGTGTGTGGGGGGTGCAGGGGGGCTTGCCCCCCTGCATAAACGTAGTAAAACCTCTGTGGGTTGTTATTTCTAGTTGCTTTGTAGTTTTTAATGATTTGAGATTTGATGTTATGAGTTTTCGACGATTTGAGTTTTCGATGATTTGGTCTTGCTGTTTTGAAATTCGATGAAATGAGTTTTCGATGATATGAAGTGAAACTATATATATATATATATATATATATATATATATATATATATATATATTTTTTTCCCTAGCTAACTGTATTTTCCCTATCCTGTGTGTTTTTTATGTGTGGGACCTTTAAAAACTTAACAGGATTTGTGATGTCATGCATGGAGGGAGTATATTATATATGTGACTACTTGTTAATAGTTTTTTTGTCTGAAGAAGTTCACATATTGGATGTGTACGAAAGCACTGACCTTGATTTTAATATATTTTTTGTTGGAGTAAACCCTTGCCTTTGTTGTTTTTTCGAGTTTGTATTGTGTCTTTTCATTTTATAAAAGGGAATATAGTGCAACAGGTAAATAGCTTCAAGTATCTGGGAGGGGTAGTTGAGGAGAAGGGAAGTCTGAATGAAGAGGTCAAAGCTAGAATCAGTGGGGCTGCAGCCAACTGGCACAGAGTATTAGGTGTAGTATATGAAAGAAGAATGCCAAAGAAGCTGAAAAATAAGGTGTACAAGACAGTGATGTGACCAGTACTACGGTATAATACAGAAACCTGTGCAGTAAAGGAAGAGCAGATGAAGAAGCTAGAGGTGATGGAAATGAAGTGCTTGAGAAGGGTGGTAGGATGCACTCTGTGGGACAGACAAAGAAATGAGGACATAAGAGCAGAAGCCAAAGTAGCTCCACTTGCACAAAAGATCAAAGAGAACAGATTATGGTGGTTTGGACACATGCAGAAAAGCAGAAGACAATCTGGTGAAGAAGATTTGAGACAGACAAGAAGAAAGTAAGAGGAAAAGAGGACATCCAGCAAAGAGGTGGATGGATTGTGTGTAAGAAGATCTGTGACAGTCAGGCATGAGTACAAAGAAGGCAGGAGCGTGGCATTGAATTGAGAGAGATGGCGACAGTTAACTCAGTTCCCCGACCCCATGTAGAAAATGGGAAAAAGAGGGCTGATAACGATGTAGTAATGAAGTAACTAGTCCCAGTTTGTAATATCTTGTTCTGGAGCCTTCTTTATCATAGACTTCAAAGTTTTATTAAAGTGCACCACTAATCACTTTTTGCAAATTAGAAGCAGTCATAGAATCTCCCCCCGACACAAACATTCTCCAGGAAAGGCTGTCACAGACAAGCAACTACTGTCAAAGCCATGATCTAAACCTAAAGGGCGAGAAATGCATAATAGTATCCTTTGGGAAGTCATCCCTCCTGGTAACTATCATATTGACAACACACCCCTAAGAGATGACCCAATAGTTAGGGACTTGGGGACACACAGAGACAGTAATCTGGCCTTTGACCATCACGTGTCTAAAGTAGTATGGAAATAATTTTATGTTGCATAACTTATAAACAAAGGTATGACATCTAAGTCCAAAGAAGTCATTGTTCCACTGCATTCACCATTCATCAGACCTATCATTGAGTACAATAGAGTCTATGTCAATTCATCAAATGGCCACATTGTGGAATGTCATCTCATTGACAATGCAAACCATCGAACCAATCTGACTTAGACTGGGTTATGGTAAGGATCAGGAAATTTGCCCTTTTCCCCACTGTAGTGTGATCTTGGAGTTGGTATATATAATTAGCAGGGGTGTGTGGGTGGTTTGACGGCTGCATAGTCAATGAGATGATGTTTGCCAATGTGGCTGTTCAATGAACTGACATAGACCGGAGTACAATGCCTCTTTGGTATGTACCTATCCAGGCACATCCAACAACTGGAACATCCACAGAAGTTCATCAAGAAAAGAATACAGCATGTAAGTAACATGCCCTTTGCAGACTACCCCAAAACCCTATTCCTGAACTCTGTCTCATACAGGCTGCTGAGGGGAGATCTATGCCTGGCATACAGGGCATTGTAAGATGCCACCCTGATGGACCTCGTGCTTATCCACAAAACAAACATCACCAGAATTACCCATTCTGAAGACTTAAACCTTGCCTATGATATTACCAAGATCTGATGGAGAGAGAGGTATGTATCCCAGAGACTACACCTTCTCTGAAACAGTGTAACTTGGACAACTGGATGGGGCACAGGAAAATCATCCCTGGTTTGGCACTTATGTCTCTAATGGACACAGGCAGCTTGCAAATGGTTTATCTCCATCTTATCTTGAACATTACTAACAAAATCTCTATCAACTCTAGTATATACATCACAATCATTCAACATTTGCAAAATCCTAGAATTGTAAAAAACATAATCCATCAAAATTATTGCACCGCCCTTATCGGCGGGCTTAATGATTAATGATGCATCATTCCATAATTCAGAAAGGGCACGTCTCTCATCAGCATTAATGCTGATGAGAGACGTGCCCTTTCTGAATAAGGATAAGATCATGTCTGTCATTTATGATTGTTTTAGCAGCAACATTATTACGAAGGAGATATATGATTTTTTAATAGTGGAATTTCCTACAATACCGGTGTTTCAGGCTTTGCCTAAGATACACAAGGATTCCGTTAGTCCACCCTTTTGACCTATAGTTTCTGGCAGGGGTTGGCTGACGGAACCCTTCTCCCTTTATGTGGAGAAGAGGCTGAGGCCTTTATTGAATGGTGAAACTCAAATACTTAGTGATAATAAACAGTTTTGGACACAGCTTTATGCTGTTACTAAGGATATGGCTTTTGATAATACATGTTTTTTGGTATGTTTGGAGATTGTATCACTATTTACCAGCATACCCCATGATTTGGGTATTGATATGATCAAGGAATTTTTGTTAAGTAAAAACATGATTGATGAACAAGCTGATTTGATTTGTTTGTTTTTAGAGGTTGTTCTTGAATACAACCTCTTTTTATATGAATGTCAAGTTTTTTGACAGAAGGTTGGTGTAGCTATGGGCACTAGTTGTGTTAATAGCTACGCCAACATTGTTATGGCCCAATGGGAGACTGAGTTTGTATTGCGCTTTACTTATATGAATCATATTAGAATTTATAAAAGGTTTGTCCACGATTTGTTTTTTGTTTGGCATGGTACTGAGACTAGTTTACTAGAATTTATTGGGTATGTCAACAGCACTGTTCCTTTTTTGAAATTTACCCATAGATATTCGTCTAAAGAAATTGATTACCTAGATGTAAAACTCATAGTTGACAACCAGGGTAAACTTATTACTACTCTATTTAGGAAAGACTGTAGAAAGAATACGATGTTACATCGTAGTAGCATGCACCCTGGCCATGTCTTTAGAAATGTTGTTTAGGGCCAGGGTATGCGTGTTTCCCACCTGAATAATATAGATGAGTTGTTTTTTAGTGATACAGCTATGTTGAGTGATGAGTTTTTACACAGAGGGTATAAGAGATCTGAAATTAATACAGCACTTGACGAGAGCATTAGCCATAGGGATGGTAGGGCTCAACCTTTATGTTCTGATGAACCTAATCTTGTCAGTACTGACCGTAGTGGAGTTAGTAGTTCACGTATTCACAATGACGTTTTTCTCTCTCTGTGTACTACACAAATGATGTGAGTACTATCTTACATGTCATTAGAGACAATTGGTCTATCCTGCACTTGGATGCAGCTTTAAAGAATGTGGTAGGGGCTAAACCTAGCTTTATTTTTAAAAATAAGAAAAGCTTTAAGCAACAGCTATGCTATAAAAATAGATGTCAGGAAGTTTCAGGCTTTAATAATACTCGACAAACTGGAACTATGAGATGTATGAGTTGTCGCTACTGCGATTATATACATATGTGTGATAGTTTTATCCATCCTATAACTGGCAAAGAGTTTGAATTTAAGGTGCAAGCTAATTGCAGGAGTAAGGACCTTATTTATTTAGCAAACTGCAGACTTTGTGTCTGTTTCTATATAGGGAAGACCAATCGGTCCCTTATGGAGTGGATAAGGGAACATCAGTACAGTATTAATAGACAGGATATAAATAATGCTTTGGCTAAGCATTGTGTTGAATATGGTGCTGATCATTCATTTGGGTTTAGAGTTGTGGAGATGGTTAGGGCTAGTGTACGTGGTGGTGATTTAAGAAATTATACTGAGGGACATGAACTTGATTGGATTATCTGTCTACAAGCTGAGAAATCACCCAGTATTAATGGTAGGACTTCCATCAAAACAGTGTTAAAAGAGTGAAAGCTCTTTAAATGAAAAGTGTCTGATTTATCATTAATTGCTTGCTGTTTTTTATTGATCATTTTTTAAATACGCCTGATATTTAAGTGTAATGGTTTTTAGTATATGTATGGTCTGATGAAGCATGAATTAGTGTGAAAGTGTTTATTGTTTATTAAAGTGGATTTTATTTAATACTCTTCAGCTGTGGCGTGGTGTTTTTCATTTTCTATTTGGATTTGTGTTTGCTGGTTAACACCACTTGTCCTCGGGAGCATTGTTTTTTTTATTTGAATGTTGTGTATTACACCAATGTTTTCAGCTCTGTAGACTTTGCAATGCAGTTCACCTCTGTGAAGGTAACATAAACATATTTGCACAAATTATCAGCATAGCATTTTTGTGGGCCTGTCATGGACCTTTTAGTCTTCGTTGGGCTCGACGAAAAGCAGCTGGAAAAGCCAACAGGTCAGTTGAAACAACATAGCTATGCTTTTCAGGAATACGGCAAGACATGTGGTAGGGGTTTAATGGAAAAGTACCTACATTTATTAGACTATTTAGGGGATGTTGAGAAGCAGGCATGATGTTCAAACTGCTGTACCCAGCTATCTTCAAATTATTTTTCCCTGGAGGGACAAAATAATTTTTTGAGGAAGTACATGCTAAGGAGGAAATACAAATGTTTGTCCAACAAAAAGTGAGCTATGAAACACAAGGAGATTCTGCTTCTTGTTCTTCTGGTATTAAAGACCACAGAGAGACTGTGCCAGTGAAGCCTTTTCAAATGTTTCACTGAAAAATGCTGGAGAGAAGGAAGTGAGCACAAGAGTTGACTAGAAGAATCAAGAGTATGTTGGAAATAAAACAAATACAGGATATGGGAGATTAATAGGAATAAAACCAGTAACTTGGAAATTGACAGATGTGGGATTACAATGCAATAATTATATTTGTGAAATATGGGAGAACAAGCAAATATGGAAATATTGGACTTTTTTGGACTTTGTTGGACTTGTGGGGAACTCTAAAACATATGCTCTACTTCATGTCATTAATGTTTCGAAAAATACTTAGGGGAAGAGAACAGGAGGGAGAAAGTTAACTGTAACTAAAACAGTTTTTTTCTTAATAGTACTACTTTTTATAGTGTATGGTTTTCTTGGCGTGCTATGAAGTAAAGTTTTCTGTTATTTTTAAGTGTAATGGGGATACTATTGTAAACAGGTGCTCCTGTGTTTTTTTTTTCTCCTTTTTTTCTTTCTCCCATTTTCTCTCTTTCTCCTTGTTCAGTTTTAGGAATTGCAGGTACTGAAATGTAAAAATAAAGTCTGGTTAAAAGAGCATGAAAAAAGAAAACTGAATGTGCTTTTTTCATTCTTGAATGGGGGAAATGACTGGATTAAGGCCCTTAAGGATCTAGTATCAAGTTTTAAGAGAAAGCAAGTAAATGAATACTAGAACTGAGAACTATATATTTTTTCTAGCAAATAAATTATGCTTAGTAGCAATTCTGCATCTGGTTTTCATGTCTACATGGAGGCGATTTGATAAAGTGAAACTGGCTACAATCTGATAAACAGAAATTGGCTAGGAAAAAAAAAGAAATTGGCTAGGCAATAATGTTCTCTGAAAGCATTCAGGTGTTTTCCCAGCTAGGTGAGCTATAAAGATAAGAAAAAAACAGACAGCACTTAGTAGAAGTACAGGCTGCAGCATTTGTCTTAACATGGATAGCCTTTCTTTTAGGTTAATGCAAGTCTGTGAGTGTGGCTGTCAGTTTCAGACATTTGTTCCTATTAGGAGGGTAAAACTTCAATGTACATAGTTTTGTGTGTTAGTATTAAGTTAAGAGGTTTTAGTGGGGCATTGGAGTGTGTTTGTTTTTTTGGTTGATGGCTTTCAATAAAACAAAAAGTTTTGTAAGATGTGACATATGATCAAATTACTACAACAAGAAATAACTGCATAAAAAGTTCAACCTGTCAAACAGTGTATGTATGTATGTAACACAAAAAAAGCAGTTATACATAAAATGTGGGAATAATAACTTTTTAATACAGTGATGCTTTCTGTAATGTTTTCAAATGTGAATGGTCTCACAGATAAATATAAAAAAAGAAAGAGTAGTGAACTATATTAAAAATATAGAGTGCAAATAGCTATGCTACATGAGACATACTTGGAAAGAGCTGAATATGTGAATTTGATAAATAAAGGTTTTCAGGGTGGTTATTCAGTGGAATACCTCATTCAAAGGAAAAGAGGAGTGCTTATATTAATTTTAAGAGGAGCTCTAATAGTTATAGAAGAGGATAACAAATATAATACTGGTAAATATGTAGTACCAATGGGCTACTGGCAAAGGAGGAGGATTACACTGGCATGTATTTATATTCCACCTAAAACTGCTAAAATGGAGCTTAAGAAAATTATTGGAGAAATAATCAGCTTTCAGCAAGGAATATTACTTAGAGTTGGGGACTGGAATTTGATTTGCAGCAGTGAATATGTATCTGGAAGACCCAGAAGGGAAAGTATAACAAAGGAGGGTAGACATTTGAAAAAGTTATGAAAATATTTGGCATGGAAGATGTGAATTTAGTAATAGGAATTTGGAGTGAATTTACATATTACTCCCCAAGATACAAAAACTGGGTTAGGCTAGACAGAATGTACATTTCACAGGAATATGTGCATTTAATTGAAGGTCTTGATACACACCCAATGACTATTTCAGATCATGTGCCAATAATAACTAAAATAAAAACACAGAGTAATGAAATAAAAATGAGATGCTGGCATGTTCCCACCTATCTACTGAAAAGAAAGGAATTTAAGGAATGGGTAGTGGAAATTAGTCAGGAGCTAAAAGAGAAGATACAATTTTCTTCTGAAAATATAACTAGAGAGTGGGATAAAATTAAAATGGAGTTTAAAAACAAGGGTGGAAATAAAAGAAATGGAGATATGGCTAAGAAGTAGCAAGAATTATTTAGATGGATTGACAAATGCTAAAGTATTGCAGAATGGGGGGAATCTCACAGAACAAGAGGAGGAGCAACTGCAGAACGCTAAACAGAAAATAAGGGATTACCTCAATAATATGCATGAGTTAGAAAGATTGCTGTTAAACAACTGTTTGTTAATAATAACTCTAGAGCACAAAAACTTTTAGCACAATGACTCAGGTAACAGAAAGTAGAAAGTGCTGTTGTCAAGCTGAGGTAGTCTATAACAAAGAAGGCAACAAGAGATCCTGTAGTGGTATTTGAAGTATTTTGGAAATTCTATGAAAATTTGCATAAAGCAGAGAAATATGGAAATCAAGAAAAGCTACACATGGAAATGTTTATGGAAGAATTAATTATGCCAAGGTTAGAGGTAGATGAGGCTCAATTACTAACAGGATAGGAGAAGATTAGATAAAAATAGTGAAGTATAACCAATCTAAAGGAAAATCCCCAGGAAGAGATGGTATTCCTTTGGAAGTTTCAAAGCTAGGAGGGGAAAAATGATAAAGATCTGGAAGGCTTTGTTTAACAGTATTTTAAGAGTAGGAGAAGTACCAACATCTTGGAAGAAATAGGTGACAGCTGTAGTACCCAAAGAGGGTAACGATCCATCAGATCCAGCTTCATACAGACCTATTTCAATGCTAAACCATAACTATAAAATGTTTATGTCTATATTGGCTAAAAAAGGTGAAACTGATGCCAAAATTGATAGATATAGATCAATGTGGTTTTGTGGAAGGGATGCAAACATTTGACAGGATTAGCAGGACATTGATTATCCAGAAGGAAGCAGCATGTAAGAAAATACCACTGTTGTTGGTGGGTCTTGATGCAGAGAAAACATTTGGTAGAGTAAGCTGGGACTTCATGAGCAGGCCAATGGAAGCATTTGCATTCCCCGATAAAATTATAAGGTTGATTAGTGGGATATATGAGGGATTGGAAGTGAAAATTAAAGTTGGTGGGATCCTCTCTGATAATTTCTGCTTGAGCAGAAGAAGCAGGCAGGGGTGTCCTATTTTCCCTTTATTATTTGCATTATATTTAGAACCATTGGCAAAGAAACTAAGGGACTCAGAAATTCAAGGATATAATTGTCATGTTAGTTAAGAAAAGACTGGCTCTATTTGCATATGATATTATTTTATACCTGACAAAACCAGAAAGGGACATTACAGTGTTGTGGAACATTATGAGATAGTTTCAAATCTCTTCTTGGATACAACACTGATAAAGCCAAAACAAAGGCAATAGCAGTAAATTATGTATCCACACACAAATTGGTTTAGCAATATGCATATTTAAGGGAACGTGATAAAATGAAGACTTTAGGAGCATGTGTTAAAAATGATTCCGGTGTGGCACCTGAGGATATGTAGGAAGAGACTAAACAAAAGATAATACATAAACTGATAAAATATAAGCTCTATTTTATAGGTATGGATAGGAAGATACAAGCAATTAAAATGTTTTTAGTCCCTTTAGTCTTATACTCAGGTCAGGCATATTTTCATCAACCAGAGGAGAAGTTGTAGACAACAATTAATAAAGAGCTGAAGGACTTTATCTGGGAGGGGAAGACAGCAAGAGTCAAGTGGGATAAGCTTATTCTTCCAATAAAATATGGAGGATTGGGATTACCTGATTTGAAGGGGTATTTCAGAGCAACACAGTTAAGGTTCCTATACATAGTACGAGCAAAAAACTATAATTCAAAGTAGAAATGGATAATGATGAAATGGGAGAAACTCAAGAAACAAGGAGAGAATGGAATTTTGGCTGCAGACCTTTATGAATAACAATAACCATACAGAATATTATATTCATAAAATAGCAGAAAGTATTCTAAGAACTAAGCCAACATGAGAATGGAGAAAGGAGATTCTGTCAATAGGGGTGACTGCAATTTTGGATGGAGACAATAGGTAAGAGGGGGGCTGGAATTTATTGGAGAAAACTGGCAAAGGAACCAAGATACTGTGAGCAAATAACTAGAGAGGGAAAGGTAGTAGAATGGGAAGACACCAAGAATGTATTTGGATGCAGGTTAGAGATTGCCTTCCCTATTAAGGACTGATATCAGAGTATAGCCAAATAGAAAAAACTAGGGAGTCCTAAATTAAAGACTAGCACTGGTAGAATTTTTAGTAGAATGTAGAACAGTAGCTGCCATTCAAAAAGGAGTAATTAGTACAGCATATAAAATATTGCATGACAGCTATAAGAATCAATCAGAGGAGGTTAGAAAGGATTGGGAAGAGAGATTGGATAAACAAACAAACAATGGGGGTATATGTATGTCTCCCAAATATGCAACAAAATCTAGAAGAGTTAGGATTTTTGCTTGGAAATGTTTACATAGACATTTTTATATACCAAGTAGACTCCAGAGAATTTTTCCTCAGGTAGACAGCAAATGTTGAAGGTGTGACGGAAAAGAAAGAGGTAAATGGGAACATATTTCTGGGAGTGTAATCAGTTGGCAGACTTTAAAGTTTCCATGCAGACGAATCTGTCAGAGATGCTGGGTGGGCAGATTGATGTAACTAAGGAAATGATTTTTCTGAGCTATGATACAGAATTGGAATTGCCTAGTCATAGTAAGGCCTTGCTGAGTCTAATTATGGTGGCTACCAAAAAAGCAATTACTAGAAAATGGAAATCAAGGTTTAAATGGACTGTACTAAAAGTAGTGACTATAGTAACAGAGATAAATCAACTGAAACTGAGATCTTTAGAAAAGGTTAGGAGCAAATTACACAGGAAAAAAATGAGAATTGTGGGAACAATACATACAGGGGAGGAATCAGGTTGAAAAGAAGGCAGGACTTGCATGAGCTATGTATTGTTTGACTGACAATGATTGGGTAGATTATATGTGACGTATAATATTTGCAACTCATATTGTGTCAGTATGGTTTGTGATATAAAATGCTTGCAACTAGGACTGTGTCAATTTAATTTGTTTTCATTTATATAAATGTATGATTGCCTATGTCATAAGTGATAATTTAATAAAGATATTTCTTATTTCTCTCTCTCTCTCTCTTCGGCTTTTCCTGGTTAGGGGTCACCACAGCGGATCACCTTGTCCGCTCATGATTGGCAGTGGAGCTTTTATGGTGTCAAGTTGCCAGCCCGGCACCCAACCTTCCACAGAAGGCACACACACGCATGCACTCACGCCTAGGGCCAATTTTTTTTAGCATGTCCAATCCACTTGCAGCATGTCTTTGGGGATGTGGGAGGAAACCGGAGCACCCAGAGGAAACCCACATGACCACAGGGAGGCCATGCAGACTCCACACAGAAGACCCCAGCCGAAGATCGAACCGGAGAGCCTTTTGCTGTGAGGTGACAATGCTAACCGCTGCACCACCATGGCCATTCAAAATATATTTCTTATTTAATATAGATAATACATTTGTGATCTTATTATTTGCTTAAACTAAATATTAAGCTATATTCTTAGTTTGTGACAGGCCATCTAATCAGTAACATCAGTAGCCATATAGGTCTTGGGTG
>NC_056730.1:175417332-175504832 GCF_019279795.1 Protopterus annectens | reverse complement strand
TATAAATGAAAAAAAAAATTACCTGCAATAATTACTTTTCAAATACTGTTGCAATATAAATATAATTGCTAAGTATGTTATTTTCCCATTAGTACTGAATTTATCAAATAAGCCTTTTTTGTGAATAATAAGTTATATTTTCTCCAGAAAAGACAGGTTTGTTTTATTTGCCCTATTGTTTTTTTCCCCACTGAATTCAACTTACATCTTTATTCCCAAATTTTACACCTAACACAGAAATTTCATTCTTTGTAAAATATATACCCCTGATCCTTACTACATTACCTAAACCTTTACATTTCTCTTTATTTAAATCCAACCCTATCATCTCTAGACACTCATTTGTGTAAATTATTACTTTTTCTATCCAAATGTTGTCTTTTTTGTAATTATTATAATGTCATCTGCATATGTTAACAGAACTGGAATTCTTAACCCTTCAAGTGTTAAATACCCCCATCTCCTTCATTTTATAATTTATATACTACCCCATTCATTACTAATGCAAATAATTTACTACTCATTGGACATCCCTGTCTTACATGACTCTTCATATGTACCTCTTGTCTTAACCAACTTTTACAAATATTTTTAATTTATAAACACACAAAGACATACTCGGAGGCTCTGATCAAAAATCTACCAAAACAGCAGAGGCCACCAAAGCAGACACCCAAACAACCACCACCTCAGAACACAACACCTGCAACACATAGACCTCACAGTCAGAGTGTCAAACAGTCACAGCCCTTAAGGCCAAACACAATGCCAGACACACTAGTCATTGGTGACTCCATAGTCAGACACACTGATGTCCCGCTCACCAGACTGAGTAAGGAGAAGGTCACAGTAAGCTGCCTGTCGGGCGCTAGAATCTGCCACATAACGCAAGCACTCAGGTCTCTCAACAGCAGGTACAAATATGACTCAGTCATTGTCCACGCTGGTGTAAACGACCTGAGACGCACCTCCTTGGACTACATGAAAAGAGACATTGAGGAGCTCTCTGATTATGTAGCCCAGGCAGGTATGACCCTGACCTTGAGCAGTATCCTACCTTCACCAAGAATGATGCCACAATACAGAGATAAGATGATCAGCTTTAACAATTGGCTTAAACACTGGTGTCATTCAAAGGGGATCCAGTATCTGTCTGCCTGGGATGACATGCTGGACAAGCCACGCTGCTGCAAGGGACGGCTTGCACCTGTCACCCTGGGATTCGGATATTGGCAAAGGCTCTTGCCACCCCATAGTGCCTTTTTAGGCAAGGCTCAAATTCTAAACCTACCACCCTAGAACACAAAAAGGAAAAACTAAGGGTAATGCTGCTCAATGCCAGAAGTCTAAATCTCAAAATGCACGCACTCGAGGCCCTTCTCAGTATGGAGAACATCGATGTCTGTGCTGTGACAGAAACCTGGTTCAAGGCTCCTGAGAGCACCCCAGCTATCAGGTTTTACCTCATATCATGCTCCAGCCCCAAAATCCGGACAATACCAAGAAAGGAGGGGTATCCATATTCATCAAGGGCACCCACACCTCAAGACTGGTGGCAACGCACGATGCATCGGAGACCATCCAGGTGCAATTAACCATAGGCAAGACTGCTCTGCAAATTGTAGCATGTTACAGGCCACCTCACAAACTCAGGAAACTCACATGGCCTTCCTGAAAACACTAGAGGGGATAAATGTATCACCAAACACCATCATACTAGGTGACTTCAATTACCCTAATATAGACTGGGAACACTACTCAAGCCCAAACACCCTAGCCCAAAAGTTCCTGGAATTCATAAACTCAAATGCCATGGAACAACTAGTCACCATCCCCACAAGAGGAGATAACATACTTGATCTCATCATCACGAACATGGGAGCACAATGTTCCACACCGAAGTATACCCCTCACTGGTGAGAACAGATCACAAACTAATCTCGCTGGAGGTCCTCATCCCACCCCCACCTGAAATAAAAAAGACCACAGTAAAGAACTTCTCCAAAGCCCACTTCACACTTCTAAAGAGTAGTGTGGTCTTCTTTCAGGCCCCGAGCCGGCGGAAAACAATACTCAAGCCGCTGAATCACTTACAAACGCCTTCTACCAGCACCTGCAGGACTGCATGGATAAGGCAATCCCAAGCAAAACAAAGACTCTTTGTACCAAAGGCAAGCGTCCAGTCTGGTGGACCCCAGCCATAAACAAACTCTACAACAAAAGGAGGAAGCTACTACAAGATAGAGCAAAATCCTTAAAAGGTAAGACACCCTTGATCACTATAAGTAAAAACTAAGAGCTCTCATAAAATCATCCAAAGCAAATTTCGAGAGAAAAATAGCTAAAGACTCAAAAGACAATCATAAGGCCTTCTTTAGCTATGTTAGAAACCTAGGAGGAAACTCCCAGATATGCTCAGAACTAGTTCAAAATGATGTGAAGATTACTGATCCTACAGACATTGCCAACATACTGGCTGACAGGTTCAGTGCAAACTTCTCCCCATCCCCCAAAAGGAGAGATATCTATACCAAATGAGTGCAGCCCCCAAACATCTCCAGCGCCCAAGTGAGAACTGCTCTCTCCAAAGCAAAAAACACAGCATCCATGGGACCCGATGGTGTCCCTGCTCCACGAACTCAATGAGGAATTAAACCCACAGCTAGGACAGCTGTTTAATCAAAGTCTTACCTCTGGATACGTACCCAGGAGTGGCGCACTGCAACTGTGGTCCCACTTCACAAAGGCAGTGCCTCCACAGACCCTCGAAATTACCGTCCCATTAGCTTGACAAGCCTTATCTCCAAAGCCATGCACTGCATCATAATGAACCTCATAAATAAAGACATAGGAATTTGCAGACTTTGGATCCAACCCAGTTTGGCTTTGTCAAAGGCAGATCATGGCTTTTAAACTTGGTTGACTTTTTCGAAACAGTCACCAAAGCCATTGATGAGGGAAAGGCAGTCCATACAGCCTACCTCGATTTCTATATGTATAATATCCATATTTAATCATATCAAGTTTATTTTATCCACTTCTTTTATATCTTCAAAACATCTTGTTTACTCTTTACATAATTTTCCCATAACTATTTACTCTTTTACATTTCAAAAACACTTGTTCTTTAGTTTCATCTTCTTGACAATGTAAAAATATTCCTATCACTTTTCTTCTTATATGGCATATTTCTTTTTTACTGGCAATTTATCTATTAATAGTCACCACAAAACAAATCTTAGCATTCTACTTTCTGATTACATCATTTGCTTCTTAATTTTATAAGCTTTAATTTCTTCATCTGTTAGATTTTCCATGGCTTTACATAATCATACTAATGTTTATCATTACATTCTTATACCATACATTTCTATCTTTTTCAATATCAGTTTTATTTTCCACAAAAATATTTTTGCTTGGTAATATTTTATTTCCTCATTTTACATTCTTTTTCTCTCTTTTACTCTTTTTCCTGTACCCTAAATTTATCACACTTATATTTATACACTTTTTACTACTAATCACTCATCGTTTCATTTATTCACATTAATACTTTGTACAGATTTAATGAAGCAGCATATGCCACTCGGTTAATTAATCCTAAACCTCCTTCTTCTTTACTTACATTCAAATCTCCTCTTTATACTGGGTTTAACCTAGAACCCTGTATAAATGAAAAAAAAAAATTACCTGCAATAATTACTTTTCAAATACTGTTGCAATATAAATATAATTGCTAAGTATGTTATTTTCCCATTAGTACTGAATTTATCAAATAAGCCTTTTTTTGTGAATAATAAGTTATATTTTCTCCAGAAAAGACAGGTTTGTTTTATTTGCCCTATTGTTTTTTTCCCCACTGAATTCAACTTACATCTTTATTCCCAAATTTTACACCTAACACAGAAATTTCATTCTTTGTAAAATATATACCCCTGATCCTTACTACATTACCTAAACCTTTACATTTCTCTTTATTTAAATCCAACCCTATCAACTCTAGACACTCATTTGTGTAAATTATTACTTTTTCTATCCAAATGTTGTCTTTTTTGTAATTATTATAATGTCATCTGCATATGTTAACAGAACTGGAATTCTTAACCCTTCAAGTGTTAAATACCCCCATCTCCTTCATTTTATAATTTATATACTACCCCATTCATTACTAATGCAAATAATTTACTACTCATTGGACATCCCTGTCTTACATGACTCTTCATATGTACCTCTTGTCTTAACCAACTTTTACAAATATTTTTAATTTATCATTACTATATGCTGACATACATAATTTCTCAACTTTCTCACTTATATTATACTCTTTCAAATCTGTAAGATTTCATGGCCAGTTGTGTCAAATGCCTTATTAAGGTCTCTTATCATGATTTTTGTTTCTTATTTTCTGTTCATAATATTATCCACAATTTCTCTAACTGCCATTAATAATTTTTAACAACTCTTCCCCTTTGTACTACATATGCTATTTTCCATAATATTTCCAGTTTAGTTTCAAATCTCTTTTATACTATTTTAATAAAGATCAAAATAAAAAACTGGAAAGTGACGCGGAACACAGACTTGTAACAAATATTTAATCCAAGAGTCAAAGACACATTAACGTCTCCTTTTACACAGTACATTTTCGTCCTCCAAACCAGAAAGACTTCATCAGATGCACGTTATTAAAGTGAATCACATTTATATAGCATACATAAATAAATTTACACCAGTCCTTTAATTCCAATTAATTTAAAATAACCAATAGGTTAGCCACTCATGCCACTTTCATGAATAATTCATTTGTTAATTATCATAATTTATTCTACTCAACATTGCCTTACTAGAAAAAATATTCTTGCTGTTATAATACTTAATTTAATGACCATATTAATTTGATAACCAGTCTCTGGGTAAAAAATTATCGTTCTTATTAAAACACATTTTAAAACTAAGTAAAATTCCTTTAATAAATAAATATATATATATATATATATATATATATATATATATATATATATGTATATTTTAAAAAGATTTTAATATTGTAATATAAATATGTTTATAACTTGAATAATTTATGTATTTAAAAATCTAGTTTAAAACATATATTCCAACTCAATTCATGTTCATTATTTAACTAACGATACAAGCAAGGGATGTGGTACTCACAACTTAGCAGATCTTAATTTCAGGATGGGCAGAATAGAAATATATTCATTTAAACCTGGTTTATTCCCTGCATCTAGGGTCAATTGCCACCACAGCTCTCTCACTTCGATTCTCTCTTCCCATGGCCCACCCCTACCATCACTTTTTACTTGTTCTAAAACCAAAAAAGTAAAGGTGGCTTGTGCACATACCGTCACATGTTTATAAAGCACATTTGTGTCCTTTTTAATGGATATTTCATAGTAATGTTCATAAATCCTTCTTTTAAGTTTTCTCTCGGTTTTACCTACATAGAAGGATTTACAAACTGTGCAAAATGCAAAATATATAAGTCCTTTCAACTCACAGTTATAATAATCCTTGTTAATCAACCATTTTTTTCTGCTTTCTAATTAGAACTTATCCTTATTTATAATATACTGACACTGACTACAGCTACCACATTTGTATGTACCCATTTTTTTCCTAGTTACTTTTTTAGGTTTATTTTCTAATAATGACCTTAAATTACTTGATTTTTTGTATGTAATTTTTTGTGGGCCTTTGGGTATTTTCTCAATGTCTGTGATGGCTGTAAAATGTTCCCATTCTTTTAAAAAATTTTTCTTTATATTATTATTAATCCCATTGTATTCTAATACTAAAGTTTTTTCATAATTCATATTAGTATTGTCATTCTGTAAGGTTCTTGTATCATCTATACTGTCTCCTAAAACTATAGGTTTAAATCTGTCTATTCTGCCTTTTAACACTTCTTCCTTTATGTTTTCAACAAAATTAGGAGGATACCCTCTTTCCTTGAACATAGACTCCAAAAGATTACATTCTTTTTCAAAGTCTTCATTTCTACTAGTCATTCGACTCCCCCTAATAAATTGCCCTTTTACAATATTTCTCTTGCAATGTAAAGGGTGCGCACTGTTAAAATGCAAAAAAGAATTACAAAATGTTTTTTTCCTAAATACTTTAGTTTCTAATTTGTTATTCCATTTATATATCTCCACATCTAAATATTCCACTTTGTTTTCTGTAATATTATGAGTAAACCTTAGAAAAGGAGATGTGTTTAACCATTCAAGACACTCAACAAGTTTATCTTTTCCCCCATTCCAAAAAATTATGATGTCATCCAAAAACCTGCGATACAACTTCCAATAATGTCTATATTCTGTTGTTTTGATATTTTCTTCCTGCCATTGGGTAAGTACAATATTAGCAAAGGTGGGGGCACATGACGCCCCCATAGCTACCCCTTGCTTCTGTTGATAACATTCACCTTTAAAATATATGAAATTGTTACGCAGTACTATATCCATTAACCATGTACAGATCAATTTTTCCTTGGAAGTTAACTTATTTTCTTGATATATAACATCCTCAAACATCCTTATTCCTTCAACCCAAGGGATAGAGGAAAATAAATCTATGATGTCTATAGTTACAAAAATCATATTATCATCATATAAATCTGGGGTAATAAATTTTAATAAGTCCCAGGAATCTTTTAAGATGAAAGTTTTTTCCATCCAAATATTTTTCAGTTTAATATCCAAATATTTGGCTAGGGGTTGGGTCTTCGACCCTTCAGCAGAAACTATGGGTCTAAATGGTGGATCAGTTTCATTTTTATGAATCTTTGGAATTTCAAATACTGAAGGGATTCGGGGTTTATCCACTTTTAAATACTTGTAAGTATTAAAATCTATCAATTCTTCTTGCATCATATCAAATAAGTTAGAATCTATTTTATTATATGATATATTGACCTTGTTCCTTGAAACAGGGGAATATTTTTCTTCATCCCAGAAAATGTTATACATTTTGCTATCGTATTGTATGGTGTAAATGATAACCACCCCTCCCCCTTTGTCAGGCTTCATTACTCTGATTGATACATTCTTACTTAGGTTGTCTAAGCAACCCTTTTCCTCCTGACTCAAATTATTTCTGTACACCCTATGATTATATTGTTCTTTCCTAATTTCTTTTTCTAAAATTTTTTCAAAGTTTTTTAGTTGAGGGTGTAGGGGTGGGTTATATGTAGTTCTCCTTTTTAACACATTATTACATGTGTGATTGGAAACTGGTAATAAAACATCTAAATTTACCTTCCTTAAAAACATTCTTATATCAATTAAAGATCTAGCCATGTCCCCTATTTTGAATGGGATAAATTTCAACCCTTTTGATAATAAATCAAAGTGTTCCTTCTCCAAAGGTATACCACTAAAATTGTATATAGAAAAGTTGTTTAAAGTAAATTTTATACCATCATATACCTCTATAGTCTGGGTTATGGGGGTGGGGGGTTTAGTATGGGACGTGTTTAATAACGCCCTCTCCCTCTCCTCCCCCCCTGAAAATTCTGTTGTCCTGGTGGGTACTCCCCTCTATTTAACAACCTTTCGGATCTCCTTAAAGGTGGGAATACCTGTTCATAAGTCACTTGTTCATTGTCAAAACCATTCATAATATCAATACCTTCGACCTCTCCCCCTTTATTGTTAAAATTATTGTAAGGTCTATCCCTTTCCCTTACAAAGTTTTTACTAGGTGGTTTCGGATAACATATTTCATTTTTGTATTCCATCACATCCCTTTCTAGTTTTTTTAACTTTCTTTGAATCACTTCATTACACTTAATATCCACATCCTTCCTAATGTTAAAATATTTATTTCTTTCCTCATTTACAGTAAACAATAAATCACTTTTAATACGTGAATCAAGATCTGAAATATCTTTTTGTAACATCTCCATTAACTTGTTATTTTCCATTATCATCAGTTTTAAAACATTCAAACCACAATTATTAAACACATTTAACAATTCTTTATGAAACCCAGAGCCAGCAATAACATTATTAGGAAATGTCCACAGTCTTAAACCTTTAGGAACAATTTCCTTGTTCACACATTCAGCAAGATATTCATTTTCAATTTTCAAATTTCTAAATTTCAATGTTAACTTAAATAATTCATCCAGCATGTTGCGATAAGTGACGTTACTAGCTTTAGTGTCTTTAACGTGAATTTTTAGTTCACATTTGTTATTTAGCCATACATTCAAGTCCTCATTTGAAGTATGGAAATCAGTACCTGTATTGAGCCTACGAAGATCAGACAAGCTCTTAGTTCCACTCCCCTTGAATTGGTCAGCCTCGCTGCGGACAGCCTGTCCAGCCAAAACATTTGGTGTAGCCAATGGGTTGAAGGAATCAATTCCGTGTTCGTCAGGATCGCCGGCGTTCAAATTAGCGCCCATAAGCTCTCTCCTATCTCCTATATCTCCTTCGTTACCCCTTCTGGTCATCTCAGCCACATGAACCCTCCGTGGGCTACCTTCTCCATGCTTACGTATTAATGCAAGGCTAAGGGGAGTCAACAAATCTATTAACTCCGTAAGCTGACCAATTAGCTTACGCGTTGCACCAAGCTCTTTCTGTCCTTTAGGCTCAGGAACCAAAACAGATTCCATAGTCCGAGTTGCCGTTAAAACCACAAATAACTTCCAAAAGGCAAATTCCAGTTGAAACAACCAATAAAATCAAAATAAAAAACTGGAAAGTGACGAGGACCACAGACTTGTAACAAATATTTAATCCAAGAGTCAAAGACACATTAACGTCTCCTTTTACACAGTACGTTTTCGGCCTCCAAACCAGAAAGACTTCATCAGATGCACGTTATTAAAGTGAATCACATTTATATAGCATACATAAATAAATTTACACCAATCCTTTAATTCCAATTAATTTAAAATAACCAATAGGTTAGCCACTCATGCCACTTTCATGAATAATTAATTTGTTAATTATCATAATTTATTCTACTCAACATTGCCTTACTAGAAAAAATATTCTGCTGTTATAGTACTTAATTTAATGACCATATTAATTTGATAACCAGTCTCTGGGTAAAAAATTATCGTTCTTATTAAAACACATTTTAAAACTAAGTAAAATTCCTTTAATAAATAAATAAATAAATAAATATATGTATATTTAAAAAAGTTTTTAATATTGTAATATAAATATGTTTATAACTTGAATAATTTATGTATTTAAAAATCTAGTTTAAAACATATATTCCAACTCAATTCATGTTCATTATTTAACTAACGATACAAGCAAGGGATGTGGTACTCACAACTTAGCAGATCTTAATTTCAGGATGGGCAGAATAGAAATATATTCATTTAAACCTGGTTTATTCCCTACATCTAGGGTCAATTGCCACCACAGCTCTCTCACTTCGATTCTCTCTTCCCATGGCCCACCCCTACCATCACTTTTTACTTGTTCTAAAACCAAAAAAGTAAAGGTGGCTTGTGCACATACCGTCACATGTTTATAAAGCGCATTTGTGTCCTTTTTAATGGATATTTCATAGTAATGTTCATAAATCCTTCTTTTAAGTTTTCTCTCGGTTTTACCTACATAGAAGGATTTACAAACTGTGCAAAATGCAAAATATATAAGTCCTTTCGACTCACAATTATAATAATCCTTGTTAATCAACCATTTTTTTCTGCTTTCTAAATAGAACTTATCCTTATTTATAATATACTGACACTGACTACAGCTACCACATTTGTATGTACCCACTTTATTCCTAGTTACTTTTTTAGGTTTATTTTCCAATAATGTCCTTAAATTACTTGAATTTTTGTATGTAATTTTTTGTGGGCCTTTGGGTATTTTCTCAATGTCCATGATGGCTGTAAAATGTTCCCATTCTTTTAAATTTTTTTTCTTTATATTATTATTAATCCCATTGTATTCTAATACTAAAGTTTTTTCATAATTCATATTAGTATTGTCATTCTGTAAGGTTCTTGTATCATCTATACTATCTCCTAAAACTATAGGTTTAAATCTGTCTATTCTGCCTTTTAACACTTCTTCCTTTATGTTTTCAACAAAATTAGGAGGATACGCTCTTTCCTTGAACATAGACTCCAAAAGATTACATTCTTTTTCAAAGTCTTCATTTCTACTAGTCATTCGACTCCCCCTAATAAATTGCCCTTTTACAATATTTTTCTTGCAATGTAAAGGGTGCGCACTGTTAAAATGCCTTTTGGAAGTTATTTTAATAAAGATCCTATAATTATTATTATTGAATACTATTGGTCTCCAGCTTTTTAATTGCCTTCTATCTTTCTTCCTCCAAATGAGTTTAAGTATTCCACCACACAATTCTTTATGCACAAAACTTTCATTAACCATTCATTCAAAATCTTTAAAAATATTTTTTGCCTATCCCTTAAATTGTTATACATTTCATCCCCTATTTCATCTGATCTTGCAGCTGAATTTATATCTACTTGTGCTAATACTTTATCTAGCTCATTTAAAGAAATATTTTTTCTAACTCTTTATTCTCTTTTTCTGTTAACTTTTTTTTTACTTTCTGCATTTTTTTACTATCTTCTCTTTCTCTTTAAACATTTCTTGTACACATTGACATTATTTATAATATTTTTCTTAGTTATTTCTATTTCTCCTTTTACATTTTTTTTATTTCTCGCATTACACTACCATCTTTCTTTACTACTCTGCTTAAGTTACTCCATACCTCTTCTTTGTAAAAATATCTTTGCTTATATAACAATTCTTGTATATTTTTCTTGATTTCTTTCATATATTTTTTTCTTTGTCAAAATACTTTCTATTATTATGTTCTAAATCTTCCAATGCATAACTATATCTTCTTTTATATTTTTATTTCTCTATTTTTCTCACATCATATTGCCACTGTAAAAAAAATATATATATATTTTTATTTAAATATCATCCACCATTCAGACTAATTTTTATAAAATGTTCTCTTAGTAATATGATCTTTCCATAACTGTATTACTAATCTCTTTTCTTCTAAATTCCATGCTTTCTCATTTATCTTTTATTCCTTTTCCTGTTTTTATATGTTCCTTGTTTTTCTTTATCGCTAGCCGTATTGCAAGGTGATCAGAAAATCCTGTTTCAGCTACCTCTCTATCTCCTATAACTAAAACGTCTGATACTATAAAATAATCTATTTCAGTTCTATAAATACCCCTTTTGTAAGGCCATGATTTTTTGTCCCAAAGTTTTAACTTACCATATCTTATACTGTAACTTCTAACATTTTTCTTATATCATTTCCTTTCTTTTTACACTTGCCTCTTAAAACACAATTAAAGTCTCCTGTTATTATAATATTCATATTCATCACTACATAGTCTAAAATCTGATGAAATAACATTTCCCTTTCCTTACAATTAGTATAAGCATATAATGTTATAAATATATATACTTGTTCATTCCATTTTAATTATGCAATGGTTAATCTTCCCATTTTTGCTAAAGTTACATCTTTACTGTATTTCTATAGAATATTGCTATTCCAGAATATCTCTCATTCCCTAAATTCCAGATTATCTTTCCTCCCCAGAGTTCCTCTGGTTGTAATTTGTCTTCATTTGTTAAAAATCTTGTGTCTTCTAATATGATTACATTTTTATCACATGTATTACACCACTCCAAAATTCCTATTCTTCTTACTATATTCTTATTACTATTCATATTTACAGAAATAGGTTCATAGGTTCATAGGTGTGTACTAGGCTAATGGACCTGGAGCCTTTACAAGCCTAGCTCATAGGATTACTCTGGCATTGTACCACCCGACCTTAGTTCCCAGTGCCTCTGTTGAGTAGAGCCACTGGAGTGATCCCCAGGGTGAATTTTCTATTTCCCATCTACTCATCAAGATTTCTGTTGAAGAGGGCCAGTGAGGTGCTCTTTTTGACATGTATGGGAAGTATATTTCATAGCATGGGTAGTCCCTGGGTTATGAACCTGTCCCTCCAACATGTTCTGTTGATTGTGGTAATGAAGTAGAGGTCTTTGGAGCATGTGGTGTGGAGGGATTGGAATTTCTTTAGATATAGCAGTTCTAACAGAGCTGAGTCAGACATGGCTTTGTAAGTCAAGCAGAGATCACCTCTAAGTAGGCAATATGAGACAGAGAATAGTTGGGGTATTTTGAGTCTGTCCATATAGGACAAGTGTTTAAGGCCTAGGATCCTCCTTGTGAGGTACTTTTGTAGCCTCTCTAGTTGTTGCAGGTGTTTAGTGAGGTACATGCCAAATAGGGCACAGTACTCGATGACTGGCCTAATGAGGGAAGAGTAGAGGGAGGCGATGACCTCTTTTTTCCTGGATGCAAAACCCTTAGTAATGAGGTGTGCCATATAGAAGGACTTTCTGACCACAGTGGCAATGTGGTGGTCAAAAGAGAGGTTGCTGTCAAGCTGTGTTTCCAGATCTCTTATAACGCCTTCTGTGTTCAGTGGACTACCATCAATATGGTAATTCATGGGAACCGGGTTTTTCTGAAAGGGGATGATGACACATTTCTTGGCATTGAGCTTAAGGCCATGGTTCTGACACCAGTTTTGATCTCAGTGAGGCCTTTCTGTAGGATGTCAACATCACTTGTGTAGTCAGTAACAGTTCCCAACTTGAAATCATCTGTGAACATTGTCAGCCAGAGTCCCTACATGTTGGCCTGGACTTCAGAGAAGTAGATACCTAACAGGAGAGGACCCAGGGCCAAACCCTGTGGAACTCCACTCGTGACTGATCAGCAGTCTGACTTGGAGTCAGCTACTTTCACACTGTGGGTTCTATCTGTGAGCCAGTTTGCAACCCACCTAGTGATATAGTGGTTGATGCCTAGCTTAGTGAGTTTTTCCTATGATTCCTGAGTGGGGAATGGTATCAAAGGTCTTGGCCAGATCAAGGTAGGCTGTATGAACCACCTTGCCTTTATTCACAGCTCTGGTGACTGCCTCAAAGAAGTCAACCAGGTTAAGCAGACATGATCTACCCTTCACAAAACCAAACTGTGTGGGATCCAGAGTTTGGAGATTCCCTATATCCCTGTTTATTAGATCCATGATGATGCATTCCATAGCTTTCCATATCAGACTCATCAGACTAATGGGGCGATAGTTCCCAGAGTCTGTAGTCACTCCTCCTTTGTGGAGAGGCTTGACTGTAGCAGTGTGACATTCGGTAGGGACAAAGCCTGAGGTGAGGGTGTGGTTGAACAGGGCACACAGGTGAGGTGCCAGTTCACTGTGTAGTTGATGTAGAACAGAGCCAGGATATTGTCAGGTCCCATAGAATCTGTATTCTTGGCCTTGGATAGTGCTATTTTAACCTGTGCAGCAGTAATAGTGGGTGCCTGGCAATCTACTGGTATTGTGATTGGTCCTTTGGGGGGGTAAAGTTGGCACTGAATCTGTTGGCCAGTATATTGGCAATATCTGTTGGCTCAGTGTAGGAGGTACCATTGTTCAGTAGCTCAGAGCAAATCTGAGTATTGCCGTAGAGATTCTTTACATAACTATAGAAGGCCTTGTGGTTGTCTTTAGTATCTGCTGCAATCCTGTTTTCATAGCTAGCTTTAGAGGATTTGATGAGGGATCTCAACTTTTTGTTGAGGCTGATAAGGGAGTTTTTCCAGTCTTGGGACTTCACCTTATTTCACATCAGTTTCCTCCTTCTGTTGTAGAGTTTATTTATGACCACCGGATTGGCCTCCTTTTGTGTATGTGTATTTCCAAGGTGATTAGTTTGTGGTCGGATCTAACCAGGCAGAAGTTGACTGTTGGTGTAGAGCAATGGTTGCCCATGTTAATAATGACCAGGTCAAGGATGTTTCTTCCTCTAGTGAGGGTAAGAATGAGCTGGTCCAGGACATTGGAATTAATGAATTCCAGGAAAATGTTGGGCAAGTGTATTGGTACACGAGTAGTTTACCCCAGTTAATGGATGAGTAGTTCTTTAAAATTTTCATTTTCCCTTAAATTCATGGTTTCACTAGTTCATACCTAATTACTAGGCTTGCTTTTTTAACAGGGCATTCTAAACCTAGCCAATGTTTTCCCCAAGGTGAAAATCACACAATGTACCTTGTGTCTATAAATCAAACACCTTAACCATTACACCAAGTCCCAATAACTAGCTATAAATAAAGACTAGTTCTGCTGACAGCATCACAGGCTAGTAATTGGCTACAGCAGGACATCATAGTGCTATGATATGTGTCACAGAGTACAAAGCCCAGCTATTATGTAAATGAGCAGTGCCAAGTATGCATAATGAGCATGACATAGTTCAGTAAATTTCCAAACTGCATTGCTCATTACCGACCACCTGTTTAGCAGCACTGATTCATATTACCTGCAGCCATCTTTTGCATTGTACAAAGTGCAGATCTTCAAAAAATGAAAAGCTGGGTATCCATATAGGCACAGTCTGCTTCAGGTTGCACAGAACTGCCCTGCTCAGCATCTTGACCATTAATATATAACTCACCCAGATCACTATGCATATTGCCAGTGTATAAAGCCATCCTGTTCTAAAATTGATAGCATTAATACATAACTCACAAAGAGAAGCATTCATATGCCCAGTCAATGTTATCCTATACCCTCAGTATTATCCTATATATGATCCCAAACAGTATTCATATGGAAAATGCACAGTGCAAGCTTCTTGTGTACCCTGAGTGCTAATGTTTAACCCACCCAGAGCACTAATCTTATGTATACTGCGTAGTGCTATGCCACTGTTTACCCTCAGCATACAGAAATAACCCACAAAGAGCAAATTTCATATGGACAGTGCATGGTGCCGCCTCATAAGCACCCTCAGTATTAATGTATAATCCTCCTAGAGCACAATCCACATATATATTGCACTGTGCTACCCTGCTGCTCACTCTAAGAATAAACAAATAACCCACAAAGAGCACAATGGTAACGTGTGGTGTACCCTCAGCATTAGCATAAAGCCCAACCAGTGTACTGTTCATATGCATATTCCCATACTGATCTGCACCCTCAGCATTAACATATACTCCTTGGAAAGAAGAGATGTAAACTGTTGGAGGGCAAGTATAACTGGCCACATTTACAAAATTCTGGCATGCAGAATGGTCTCTACAATGGACCAGAGGCTTTGGTCATATGATGCAGGAAATGTCTCCCTTAGTCAGACACTGCTGCAACCATCACAATTTTGGTCACTAGAATCTGCAATATGAAGAGGCACCAAACTAACAGATGCACTGGGACTGTCCCAGCACCAAATAGTGTCAGGTCAAGTATTTTTACAGTTTAACACAGGTTATACAGATCTTGGTTCCAATGTGCCTTGAAGTTTACAGATGGTTCCTGCTTACAGTCTTGTTATGGGAAACAAAAGTTATGGGCTCTCACCACAATGGCAGACCTGTAAAACAGGGTCCATCTGCAGCAGCCACAGGTCTCTCCCTCACTGTCAGCATTGCTCAGGGAGTAAAACTTTCCCAGATTGTCAACTTCATTCCTTATTCCACAGTGCACTAACAGAAGCATAGGATCATAGGAGATTACTAGGCTATTGGCCCTGAGGCCCTTCTAGCCAAGAGTTTAGCCCATGTTTAGACAGGTCAGCACCCAGAGCTCCTGTCCCAGGAGTGTATTTTCTGTTTCCCATCCAGTTATCCAGGTTGCACTTAAAAAGGGATAATGAGGTACTCTGCTTGATGTGGAGATGGAGTCTATTCCACAGATGGGGGAGTCTCTGGGATGTAAATCTGTCCCGCCAATAAGTCCTATTGATACCACAGAGCAGGTTGAGGTCATGCGTATGGGTTGCTCGAATGGAGCTTGACTTGCAGATATGCAGCAGTCCCATCAAGGCCAGGTCTCAGATTGCTTTGTATGCCGGACAGAGGTCACCTCTGAGGAGTCTGTATGAAACTGAGTAGAGGGACAGGGCTTTTACCCTATCTGTGCAGGGTAGGTGTTTGAGGCCCTGGATTCTCCTGGTGAGGAACCTCTGTGGTCTCTCCAGCTGCTGCATGTGCTTTGTGAGGTACATGCCAAAGGGGGTACTGTACTCAATAATTGGCATTATAAGGGAAGAATATAGGGATCTTATGACTTCTTTGTCTCTGGATGAGATACCCTTACTTATGAGGCGGGCCATATAGAAAGCTTCCGGTACAATGGAAGCAACATGGTGGTCAAAATTCAGGTTGCTATCATCCTGGGTGCCCAAATCTCTTACTACTGATTGTGTACTTAGGACATTGTTATTAATGTGACAATATGTGGGGACATCACTCTCTCCAAAGGAGATGATGATGCATTTTTTGGCATTCAGCTTGAGGCCATGTTTCTGGCACCAGTCATTTGTTTGGGTGAGACCCTCTTGGAGGACATCCATATCATTTGGGGAATTGATGACTGCACCCAGCTTGCAGTTGTCTGCAAACCTGGTCAGCCATAGCCCACTAGTTTTGGCCTGCACCTCAGAGAAGTATATCCTGAATAACAGAGGCCCCAAGACCGATCCCTGGGGTATGCTGCTCGTTATGGGTCTACTGCTTGAGGTGGCTGCCCCTATTTTGATTAGGTGGGTTCTAGCACCACTTTGCTACCCATCTGGTAACATATGGATTGATGCCTAGTTGAGAGAGTTTATCTACTATGGCCGAGTGGGGAATAGTGTCGAAGGCTTTGGCCAGGTCAAGGTAGGTGGTGTGCACTGTCTTCCCCTCATACATTGCTTTGGTGACTGTCTCAAAGAAGTAGACCAGATTTAACAGACATGACCTCCCTCTGACATAGCCAAACTTTGTGGGGTCGAGTGTTTGGAGGTTGCCAATGTCCCTGCTAATGAGGTCCATGATATTCTGTTCCATGGCCTTGCAGATCAGGCTAGTTGGGCTGATGGGTCTATAATTTCCTGGATTGGTGGACACTCCACCTTTGTGTAAAAGGATGACAGTGGCCATCCTCCACTCAGCTGGGACAAAGCCAGTACTCAGGCTTTGGTTGAATAGGGTGCCTAATGGTGCTGCAAGTTCATGCCTGAGTTCATGTAGGATGCAGCCTGGGATGTTATTGGCTCCCATGGAGGCTGTATTTTTTTTCCTTTGAGAGGGCAGTGATGACCTGTTCCCTAGAGATAAGGGGTTGGGGCAGGTACTGGGGATGTCCTGATTTACTGATGGGGTGACAGAGGGGAGAAGTTTTTTGCTGAATCTGCCAGCCAGTAGATTGGCTATATCTACAGCATTTGTGTATGTGGTGTACTTGACCACCAGTTTTGAACAAATCTGCATGTTTTCTTAGAGAATGCGGCCATATTTGAAGAAGGCCTTATGATTGTCTCTAGTAAATGTGGCCAATTTGGACTTGAAGTTAGCTTTAGAGGATTTCACTAGTGCTCTTATTTGCTTGTTCAGGCTAAGGAGAGATTGCTTCCAATTGGGTACCTGCTCCTTCTTGGTCCTGGACAGCAGTTTTTTTTTCCTTTTGTTATATAGTTTATTTATTGCAGATGTCCACCAGACAGGTTTGCTGTTCCTTGCGGAGGATGATTTTGTCCTGCCAGGTATTCCTGATTCCATGCATCTATATAAGTGCTCATATAGTACTTTGGTGTAGATTTGGACATTGGTGCCAGTCCCTACAGTGGAGGAGGGGGCTGTGAAGCTGTTTATACCACCCCTCAGGTGGTTGTAGTCAGCTTTGGAGAAGTTTTTTTGTTTGACCCTAGCTAGAGGGGGGGTCAGGGGAGATGGTGACTTTGAATGTGACCGCTTTATGGTTGGATCTTACCAAGGAGGATGATACCACAGGGGTGCTGCAGTGGTTACTCATGCTGGTTAATACCAAGTCCAAGATATTATCAGCTATTGTGGGGGTATCGACTAGCTGTTCCAAGGCATTTGCATTGATAAAATCGAGGAATCTCTGGACGTTTGTGTTCTGGCATGAGTAGTTTTTCCAGTCTATGGTTGGGTAGTTAAAGTCATCCAGGATTAGGGTAAAGGGTTGAATCTTTATAGATTTGAAGGGGTCCAGATAGGTGGAGTGGGCATCTTGAGTCAAATTTGGGGGAACTGTAGATAGCTATGATTTGAATAGGGGTCTTGTCAATAGTTACTGCACCTGGAGTGTCTCCTCTGTGTCATACTGTTTGACCAGCCTGGAGGTGTTTGTGTGTCTTTATATATTGAAACTCTACCTCCTTTGGCTTTGCTGCCCACAGTTTGGGGTCTGAATGTATGATAGAATGAGTAACCAGGTAAGGCTGGGGTGCTCTCTGCAGCTTTGAACCAGGTTTCTGTGACTGCACAAATGTCAGCCTCTTCCAGGTTTAAGAATGCTTGCAATGAGTGCAATGGCAGATCTGTAAAACCTTGATGTCTCTCACTCTCTCTCTCTCTCTCTCTCTCTCTGTCTAGGTCTGGGCTGAGCAATAGCTCTGAAAGCTAGAAACTTCCCTATATGACGCAAACCAAAAAAAGAGCCAAAAACAAAGGCTGGGAGTTGGGACAAGGGTTGGTTATTGCAGATGCCCCTCTTCTTACAGACCTAGTATTATGGTAAGTACCCATACATTTCATATCTGACAGTGAAGAGGTCCACCTATAGTAGCCAAAGGACAGTGTCCTTAGCTAATCTTCCTTCGGGGGACCCTGTGGGAATGAACCCTTAATAATCATGGCTGCAGAGGAAGACTTGGACCTGGAAATAGTGATTGCATTATAATTCAGATTGTCTGTAAGGACATTTTGTTTTTGGATGGTAGCACAGACTCATTAAAACTCAAAAGAAACTGTCTAGGAATATGTATCCCAAGACATATGGCTTGTATACCCAATTCCCAAACCAATCTTCCAACAATATTTTGAAATAATGTAAATCTACTACCTGTTGAATACTTAATGGTATGTGGTTTCACACATTACCTACTTTCACTGGAAAAAATTCTCTTTTTCTGTTGTACTAAATCTATCAATGACAATTAGCAAAGAGAGAGTACTAGTATTGACACTGTGAGATCAATAGCTAATTTCTATAGTAGATACAAGCAGCTCATCTTTAAGGCATTTGTAAGCCAATATAAAAAAATCTCCCTATAATAATATAACATACATGGAATACAATTTTAAAGCATCCAGACACTATGAATATGATAAGGCTACATCCTTAATTCTCTTGGTAAAAATCACTGGACTCTTTTTATACACTTCTCACCGAATATGCAAAAAGCAGCACTGTGTTTCACTGGCGACAGATCAGTACTGTATATAGCAATAGCATGACAACTATAGCACTTGAAAAGTAGAATATAGAAATCCATAAGGATACAAAAGCACCCTTAGGTAAAAGTAAGTACAACTGAAAATCATTCAAGAAGGGCATTCTTTCAAGGAAGGAGAAGCAAGGAAAGCCCCTCTCCCTTACCCCAACATTACTCAGCACTAACATATCTTCTATGACAACTAACCAAGATACAAAATCAGTGGTGTTGTCCTGTTATTAATCAAAATCAACCACAGACCTTCAACTCTCAATACTTAGTAGAAATAAAATATACCTAAGTGGTTTATGACATAAGTGACACTTAGTAATGGTTCCATATTAAAATGCTGGC
Source organism: Protopterus annectens (assembly GCF_019279795.1). Classification (NCBI taxonomy): domain Eukaryota; kingdom Metazoa; phylum Chordata; order Ceratodontiformes; family Protopteridae; genus Protopterus; species Protopterus annectens. The sequence continues at coordinate 175,485,165 of NC_056730.1, read as the reverse complement.
CCTCCAAATGCCAAGCACTGACATTCTGGGAAAAAGAAAAACAAATGAAAATGGAGGAGAATATCACATTATGCTTTTCCAAGCCTCCCTGCACCCTCTACACTTCTCGAACTTATATATACTAACTCCAAGGTTGTCATTTTATTTATTTTTTTATTTTTATTTTACATTTGTTGACGGGATAGTCTGACTGGATGCATGTCCATTTTCAGTGGAGGCCCGGGGAGAAAAGCTCCAAGGGTAAGCAGATACAGCATTACATAATACCAGCATTACATATTACAAACAGACTATTTACAGAGATTACATAAGTAAGCAAGTTAAACAAGTTCCACAGGTTAGAGTTAATCCTGAGCGTAAGTCAGGATTAAATCAAATTACACAGTAAACAGGTTAACAGATTTTTACACATTCTAGAGAGAGATTTGATTTGAGAAAAGGAAATATTATGAAAAATAGCCATCTCAGACTTAGTATATGCAAGTACATTTTTTGGCCATTCAGTCTGTGTGATTCTGGACTCAATCTAGTAGGTCCCGACATTTCAAATATTACATATAGCTGCAGCTTACATCCCAACACATTCATCTAGCATTGTTTTCAGGGGCACACATCAGGACATACTACAGGCAAATCTGAGACTTCATTGTTTAATAAAACAAGGGATGGTGGCCTAATGGTTAAGGTGTTTGCCTTACAAACACAAGATGCAGAGTTTGAGTCTCACAAGGGACAATTGGCTAGGCTCAAAATGGTCCACAAGTGCAGTTAGCCTAGTACTAATCTATGAACCTAAAACATCTCAACCTGACACAGCCTATCACAGCTAGTTACTTGATTTACTAAGTCAAACCTAATGCAAACAGATGTTACCTACTACACCTTGTTTTCACAAACTCACCTTGGAGGTGCAATCAAATGTTAATCAGACCCAGCTCCCTTACTTACTACAGCCCAGTCCTCACATTATCATTCGGGAAACATAAGGTGCATCATGTTAATTTGTGGCAAATCTGGCAGTTGGTGTCAAGAGTTATGGTTGTTAGTTGTTAACACGCTAGTTCCTGTGGTACAGAGTTCGATTCCCACAGCCTTCATTGCCTACTGTGTGACCTACAGCAGGTTACTTAACCAGACAGTGCTTTGGGCAACTGGGAATTTGGGCTGGGCTCCTCAATGGTCCCCTGGACTGCAAGCCTAATAACTACCTATAAACCTATGGTTATTCCAATCCTGAAAAAAAATGAAAAGCCCAATACTTAACAAAGCTTGCTTCCACTGATTGTAAGTCACTTTATACACAAATGTGACTTACTTCTGCCCTAAAGGTTATAAATACTGTTTTGCCTTGGTCTTTGAAGGTTGGAAGGAGCCACATTACCCTGGGTAATCACTGCCATTAAAGACAAAATGACAGCCCGAGACCAAATAATGCATAAGTGGAAGTCATCTAAATATATACAACAGTTAGTGTTAAATGGAGAAATATCAGCGCTGGTGCTGCAAAAGTTAGTTAAGTCTGGGAAAAAGTCATGTCATCCACCCCAAAACTTTTCTGGAACACTATCAAGAACATAGCAGGCCTTGAGTCTCAGACTAAACATACAGCCTATAATCTTATATGCAACATCAAAGAATATTTCCTCTTCCAGTCCCACCAACTCAAATTCTTCCTATCAAAACAAGCTCTAACTTCCAACACTTCTACTTCAAAGCAATCAGCTTCACTACAGTTAAAACAAAATCTAGTAAACAAGCTACCAATTACCTGTAATTCTAACTCCTACCTTTATATCCAAATTCCTTAAAAAGGTACATCCAATACTAGCAATGCCATTCACAAATATCGTTAACATTTCTGTCATGAAAGGGATGTTTTCACTTCAACTCAAGCGTAAACAAATTATATGTCTTCCTAAAATCCTGTTTCCATTCCCTGCAAGCTTTTTAACCTGTTGTTAATTTCTTCCTTTAGCCAAAATACCTGAAAAGCTAATCTGTTTGCAGGTTTATCAACATTTTGTAAACTAATATGGATTTCTATCACAAGAACAACATGGGTTTCAAAATGTATGTAACTTGCTCATTGCAAATGACTCTTTGACACACCATGTACTACAAGTAGCAGGATTCACTTAAAAGTTACCTTCCTCAGTGATATGAAGACTGCATTTGAGACAGTTCTAGACTCCAGAGCCTAGGTCTTAGTAATAGCCCACTACAGTAGTCAAGAGACACCTTTGGAAAGTAGTCTGATCAAGTGTAGCTTTTCAAACTCACCTACAAACTCTTGTATAAAATATGGGACTAGGTTTTGTCCTAATTAACAGCAAATACTACTAAATCACTAGTGCTATCTGGAACCTCATGTTGGCTAAAAAAGTGAAAAGCCCTCATGTGCATAACCTATTCTTCCACCAGGTTAAGATCACTCTCTGAAGATTTCAGAAAGACATCCAAGTCTGTGTTCTGACTCCTCTCTTTCTTTCATGCATGATATTAACATACTCCTACATTTTGGAAACTCTAAACTGATTGAAGCTTCAAAAGATGAATCACAGCAGTCAAAGATCTAGATTGCCAAAATATACAAAAAGCTTTCCTCCATATGGGGTGAAGCTTCACCTGTTCCAGAAGCCCTTACTTAGATATACTAACTCTACAGTTACACAACTATGTACAAAAGAGAAAAGCCACACATACCAAATCCATGCCTGGTAATGCAGCATATCTGCCAATGAAGTCTTAAAGCAATTAAAAGTATGCTGTGGGATTTTCATCTTTCTAATACTTTATCCTAGAACACTTTGGGTCAGTGCGGTGGTAGCATTGTCGCCTCACAGTAAGACGCTGTCCGGTTCGATTCTCAACTATAGCGTCTTTTACGTGGAGGCATGTGTGAATGGGCATACCTTCGTTGAAGGTTGTGCATCAGGGTTGGTAACTCGACATGTAAAAATCAACTACCAATCATTAGCGGACAGGAGTTCCGCTGTGGCGACCCCTAACCGGGAAAAGCCAAAAGACACAACAACAACTTTGGGTCAGTGGATTCCTTCCCAAAACACAATATGTCCACCAAACACTGCACTAAGTTCTAGTAAGAACACAACCACCCTCAAAACAACAGTACACAAAATATGCAAAAGCATATTACTTTCAAGAAGATTAGACTACCACTGCCTTTTCTTTGAAAATGGCAAATGGCTGTCTGGTACAGCATGAGTTGGATTTCATCTTCCCTAAGGGCATAGCCAGCATTTTTTGTAAAGGTACATCAAATTCCAGCATGTAGGCTCCTCCCTCTCAAAGTATACCCAGTCATGCCAAGAGAATGCATGTTTTTGGCTTGGTATAACATTCCAGTGCTGGGAAAAAAATAGTGAGTATGGCATTCTAGAAATAAAGCTGTTTAATAAAGCTTGATAAAATAAAGTCATGGTAAATTTGCTAGATTTTGTTTTTAATTCTAGCATATCTCACTTCACAAAATGAATACTTTTTCCAAAAATGTGTATGCCATGACATATGCTTGGCCACATCCTTGATATTACCATGCTAATCCTAAAACTCTTGTATATAACCTACTGTCCTCTGCCAAATAAGCATTTTATCAGAAGCCATACCAATACCCTAAGATATCATGAAATTGAATCCCAAATGCTCAAAAGCCTCAACTTTACTCCTGTTGCTGTGAAGAAGTTTTGTAAAATTGCCCCAGACAACTGGAACTGTATTCTGTCTCATACAGACTTTTGAGGGGAGATCTATGTCTGGCATACAGGGCATTGTCAGACCCCAGTCTCCTGCATATCCACAAAGCAAACAGCACCATAATTACCCATTCTAAAGACCTAAACCTTGCTTGTGATATAAATAGGACCTGCTGGAGAGATAGGTATGTATCCCAAAAACTACCCCATCTATGGAACAGGCTCCCCATCCATGTGAAGCAGAGTTCCTCCCTAACCTAATTCAAGTGCAACTTAGAAAATTGGATGGGAAACTGGAAATGTATCCCTGGTTTGGCACCTATGTCTCTAATGAACATATGTAGCCTGTAAATGGTTCATCTCCCAGGCCCATGCTGACACTTATCAAGGGTATCAGAACTTGTCAGAGATTTAGGATGCATGGCTATGCTTAAAAAGGGCCTTGTGGTTGTTAGCCTAGTAAACATCTATGAACCTTCTCCCATATGAGATCAGGAACAATAACAAACACTCACCGTTTATATCCACTCTTCTGGCCTACCCTGCTAGCACCTACTATGTATTTAATATTATTTGTTAACTACTGTACAGCACTGATGACCATGGACAGGTTTCAGTGTCAGCCTAGGAGTACTATCGGGTTAACTGATGTTCTCCATGTAACACTGTAGATAACATGCAGCTGGGGGAATCAAATCCAAACACTTGAAAGTAAACATTCTAATGGCAATGGTTTAACAGCTTCATTTTTCCTTTTTTTTATCAATTTAAATGTAGCAGAATGGTAGAAAGGAGATGTATATATCCTATTACTCATACTAACAAAATGTGCTTAAGCCTTTCAATTCATTATCCCAACCTTTACAAACTAAGTCAGTTTAGTTAGGATATTGTTTGAATTACATTACTATTTGTTCCAGTGTAGGTCACTATCTTTAGTTAGGGCACTGTTTGAAATACAATACTATTTATTATCAATCCATGGAATGCACTGACTGAATTTTAACTGCTGATGTCAGTGACAATGAGTCTTGGCCAATCTGCAAATTGAACAATGGTGCTAAATGCATTCTGAGAGAAGCACAACTATGATCTGAGAGTTACTATAAAATCTGAGGGAATGAAAATGTAAAGGGACCTATGTTGCACGCTGCTACTGGCAATATGTTTTTTTCTTCTTAACTGAGTATGTCTTCTTCATGGAAGGTTTCTGAAAGAAGGAAATATGTCAGCAATCCTACTGGAGATGTCATGTGACCCAGCTATCAATGGAACTGGAGGAGCTATGGTATGAACCTCAATGCATAAGTACCTTGATGCATCCTCCCTCCTGGGTAAGTCAGCAGAAGTTAAGAAGAGAACATCTCAGACAAAGATGAAAGAGAAAATGCAGGAGAAGATAAAACAGGGTGTGGTACCAAGGCAGAGAAAGCAAATTTAAATACTTTTGGCACCTTTGTAAGCTATATTTGAGGTCTGTTTTATCTGCAGTATGTGTGTGTGTCCTTTGTCAAGAAAATGAATATAACCTTGTGACCTTCCTCTGTGAATGAAAAAAAATAGATGAAAGGCAAAGAAAAGCATGAAAGTTCTAACTGAAGGAAAAAGTGTAGCTTTCTGCAGCTTCTCGTAAAGGGCTTAGTTGCTTGTATATAATTAAGTCACACAATGGTCTGAAGCCAAGAATAAAAAAGGGCAATCATAATACTCTTGTAAATCATTAATATTCAAATAATGATCTACTGTATGTGGGGTTCTGAGAACAGAATAACTTGTCTTCTGTGAAAAAGAAAGTGATGTAATGTGATGTAACCCCCCTGGTATTTTGTGAGAGCAGGAATGATGAGCTGAAACGTATATATTTTCAGCTCATCATTCCTGCTCTCTCAAAATATCATTTATTTGTCTAGAATATTTAAAGGTCTTCTTTAAACATTTATGTCTTTACAACTGACAGCTATTTCTACATTCTCTGTTTACTGCCTTGATCTCTGCATATGTAATGAAGAACGGCACTTTCTTTTTTAAATGTCCTGCCTGTATGAATGACAGTTATTTTTGCATTCTTGTGCACAGTTTTGACCTCTACATGTTTAATGAAGAGCAGCACTGTACTGACATTGCTGTTGTGTTGGCACACTTGTATTTATTCACTTTTAAGATCTTGTGGCTGGTATATATTATGTACTATATGATTAAAGGATATTATTTATCTCTTGCAGTGGTAAGGTTGTGGTATCCAGTGGGGTAAGTGCTGTGTTTGTCTCTAGCCAGATAAATGAAGAAACGAGGACATCAGATCAGAAACTGAAGTAGCTCCAATTGCAGAGAAGGTCAAAGAGAACAGGTTATGGTGGTTCAGGCACATGTGCAGGAAAGTAGAAGGCAATCTGGTGAATAAGATTTTGGAGACACATGAAGAAGGCAGTAGTAAATAAAGGCATCCAGCAAAGAGATGGATGGACTGCATGACAGTACACATGCAATAGTCATGCATGATTATCAAAGATGGTATAAGAGTGGCACTGAATTGAGAAATGGCAAAAACTGATGTAATACTTTGTCTCCATATAGACAATGAGAAAAATGGGGTTGATGATGATGATGATGATTAGCATGTCATATGGACAAAAATGGAGGAGTGTCTGCTAAGCACAAACAAGGCTGCATTTCTTCAGGGACATAACCCAGCAGATTATGTTTCTGTGGTTTGACAAATGTGGTTAAGGAGCCTTGGGGTGTGGTACCCTTGATGCAGAAAAGGCCTTTGATCAAGTAAGTTGGCCTTTTGTTTGCATTACTCTAGAAGTAATAGTTTTCCTTGCAAGACTGCAAAATTCGGTTGCAAAATCTATATTTTCCCCAACAACATTGATATAGAACAATGGTATTTTTGAAGCCCTTTCTTTTTAAAGTGGATAAACGATGAGACATCACTACTGTTCAACTTTACATTAGAATTGCTGATTTGACATATAAAGTAAGATGACAATAAGATACCATTGGCAAAAAAAAATTGTCCAAGTTAAATTGATTTTCTGAGTGGATAAGTAAGACTTATTTTCCTGCACTCCACACCTATTTTGGAATCAGATGAGGGACAGTGGGGGAAGCCATGGTGGTGCAGTGGTAGTGTTGTTGCCTCACAGCAAGAGGTTCTCCCATTCGATTCTCGGCTGGAGTGCCTTCTGTGTGAAGTCTGCATGTCCTCCGTGCAGTTGAGTAGCATTTGAAAGATATGCGTGAATGGGCATGCCTTCATTGAAGGTTGGGCATCGAGATGGAACCGTAAAAACCTACTGCCAATCATTAGCGGACCGGAGTTCTACTGTGGCAACCCCTAACCGGGAAAAGCCAAAAGAAGAACATGAGGGACAGTGGGGGGGTTGAGTTGGGTCTTGCAGGGGATTTCATGATCTATTTGCATACTTACTTAGCCAAGATTTACCAATTTGCTTAGAATGGACAAAGGCAGAAAATTATGGGGAACTCTGACTGTTGGATTTCCTTTCCCTTCTAAGTGTTAGGAAGAATTACTTAAGTTATAAATCAATGTAATTCATAGACTAACGTATACACTATTTATGTTGCTAAATAGATTAAATAATACTTAGTTTGTACCACTACTGAGAAGCATATCTAGCTTTGCTTCACAAGGAGCTATGCCTTGTACTGTGTATAATGACTTGTGTAGTCTAGATGCATGTGCAGTGATTCCTTGGGTCATTCCATTTATTGAGAAGTTTAAACCACTAAATAGTCAAATTAAACTAGTTGATTCAATGTAAAGCTTATTGAGTTAATGGCCAAAGGTGTTTATTTTCTGAATTTTGTGGTGGGCTCAGCATACAGTGATGAAGAAAGTCATTGTCACAATGGGTGTGTAATGATGTTCCATATAACAGTGACGGAGAGTATAAAAGAGTTACAACTGAATGTTGCTGAAGTAATAACTAGATTATTGGCCATACAAACTGAGCTAGTAAACTTGACTGGCTTGCTCAATGTATACATAAAACAGCTCTTTGGCTTAGGTTCATAGTTTCATAGGTGTGTACTAGGCTAATGGCCCTGGAGCCTTTGCAAGCCTAGTCCATAGGAATATCCTTCCATCGTGCCACTCGACCTTAGTTCCCAGTGCCTCTGTTGACTAGAGCCACTGGAGTGATCCCCGGGGTGGATTTTCTATTTCCCATCCACTCATCAAGATTTCTCTTGATGAGGGCCAGTGAGGTGCTCTGTTGACATGTATGGGAAGTCTATTCAATAGCATGGGCAGTCTCTGGGTTATGAACCTGTCCCTCCAGCATGTTCTGTTGATTGTGGTAATGTGGTCGAGATCTCTACAGTGTGTGGTGCAGTGGGATTGGGATTTCTTTAGATGTAGCATTTCTAACAGAGCTGGGTCAGAAATGGCTTTGTAAGACAAGCAGAGATCGCCTCTAAGTAGGCGATATGAGAAAGAGAATAGTTGGAGTTTTTTGAGTCTGTCCATATAGGACAAGTGTTTAAGGCCTATAATCCTCTTTGTGAGGTACTTTTGCTGCCTCTCCAGTTGTTGCAGGTGTCTAGTGAGGTACATGCCAAATGGGGCATTGTCCTCGATGATTGGCCTAATGAGGGAAGAATAGAGGGAGACAATGACTTCTTTCTTCCTGGATGCAAAACCCTTAGTAATGAGATGTGCCACATAGAAGAACTTTCTGACCACAGTGAAAATGTGGTAGTCAAAATAGAGGTTGCTGTCAACCTGTGTTCCCAGATCTCTTATAATGCCTTCTGTGTTTAGTGGACTGCCATCAATGTGATAATTCATGGGAACTGAGCTTTTCCCAAAGGGGATGACGACACATTTTTTGGCATTGAGCTTAAGGCCATGGTTCTGACACCATTCGTTGGTCTCAGTAAGGCCTTTCTATAGGATGTCAACATCACTTGGGGAGTTAATAATAGCTCCCAACTTGCAATCGTCTGCAAACTTTGTCAGCCAGAGTCCCTTCGTGTTGGCCTGGACTTCAGAGATGTAGATACCAAACAGGAGAGGACCCAGGACCGAACCCTGTGGGACTCCACCCGTGACTGGTCAGCAGTCTGGGAGTCAGCTACTTTCACACTGTGGGTTCTATCTGTGAGCCAGTTTGCAACCCACCTAGTGATATAAGGGTTTATGCCTAGCTTAGTGAGCTTTTCTATGATTCCTGAGTGGGGAATGGTATCATAGGCCTTGGCCAGATCAAGGTAGGCTATATGAACCACCTTGCCTTCATCCACAGCTCTTGTAACTGACTCAAAGAAGTCGATCAGGCTGAGCATGCATGATCTACCCATCACAAAACCAAACTGTGTGGGATCCAGAGTTTGGAGATTTCCTTTATCCTTGTTTAATAGGTCCAGGATGATGCATTCCATAGCTTTGCATATCAGACTCGGCAGGCTAATGTACTGATAGCTCCCAGAGTCTGTAGTCACTCCTCCTTTGTGGAGAGGGATGGCTGTAGCAGTGCACCATTTGGTAGGGACAAAGCCTGAGTTGAGGCTGTGATTGAACAGGGCACACAGGTGCGGTGCCAGTTCACTCTGTATTTCATGTAGAACACAGCCAGGGATATTGTCATGTCCCATAGAAGCTGTATTCTTGGCCTTGGACAATGCTGTTTTAACCTGTACAGCAGTAATACTGGGTGCCTGGCAATCTACTGGTATTGTGATTGGTCCTTTGGGGGGGTAAAGTTGGCACTAAATCTGTTGGCCAGTATATTGGCAATATCTGTTGGCTCGTTATAGGAGGTACCATTGTGTAGTGGCTCAGAGCAAATCTAGGTATTGCGGTAGAGATTCTTTACATAACTATAGAAGGCCTTGTGGTTGTCTTTACTATCTGCTGCAATTCTGTTTTCATAGCTAGCTTTAGAGGATTTGATGAGGGATCTCAACTTTTTGTTGAGGCTGATAAGGGAGTTTTTCCAGTCTTAGGAATTCACCTTATTCCACATCAGTTTCCTCCTTCTGTTGTAGAGTTTGCTTATGGCAGGGGACTACCACATTGGCTTCCTTTTTTGGAGAAGAGTGTCTCGGTTCTATTGGGTATGGCAAGATTCATGCATTTGTGTATGTGTTCGTACAGTGCATTGGTGTATGATTCGGTGGTCATGCAACTATTCTCCATTTGCATGGGTGCCATGAAGTTAGCCACCTCTGTTTTTAGGAGCCCAAAGTTAGCTTTGGCAAAGTTTTTCATGGAGTTTACTTTTGTGGGGGGTGGGGTGGGCTGGGATGTGGAAAATCCAAAGTGATTAGTTTGTGGTCGGGTCTAACCAGGAATAAGTTGACTACTGGTGTAGAGCAATGGTCACCCATGTTATTAATGACCTGGTCAAGGATGTTGCTACCTCTAAAATCCAGCCAAATGGTGTTGAAGTGCTGAAGTAAAACCAAATAACAGATAATAGCACAACGTTGCGAGTGCACAGATACGATTTATTGATACAAAATACACAAGTTAGTTAAGCACTTTCATCAAATAGTATGACTTCGTCAGAACAATTAATATATGAACTTTCAGACTTAAATAGCACCCAGTTTAAATTCATTGGTTTAGAAAGTTAACAAATCATGTTTTAAACATGCCAAATCTCATGAATAATGAATGGAAATTAAATAATTAATACAATATTAAAAGTGTATACTGTTCCAATATACATATAAAAATATATATAAGAATATCATGTTTTTAAGAAGAGCTATAAAGCCAAAAATCAAAAATGCAGAAGTGCAAATGCTACATATTCATACTATTTCAACATATTAAAAAAAACTTTTTTATATATTTAAAAATTACTTCACTGACTGCCAGCCAGTGTATTATACTAAATTTGCCTTCTCTTTCAAAACAGGCATAATTGAAAGATGTTCATTAATGCCTGGGGGGTGATCAGCAGCTAATCTAAGTTGCCACATCAATTCCTTCTTGTGCAACCTATTTTGCCAATCACCCCCCCTCATCCACTGTGACAAAGTCCAAGATACCAAACTTAAAACCACTAAAATTTCTACACGAACCACTGTGTTTATATAATGCATTAGTGTTTCTTCCTTTTTTCATATCATATAAGTGCTCATATATCCTGTTCTTCAACACCCTTTCTGTCTTTCCGACATAGAATGAAGAACAGGAATTGCATTTAGCAAGATATACCAGTTTACTGGAACGACAGTTACCATTTTTCAAATAGATATGACACTTGTTAGAATTATTAATAATAATGTCACGTTCAAGCATTATATATGAACAATAATGACATCTACAACAAGGCTTATTACCATATGAGTTTCTCTGTTTTTCATTGAAAATTCTAGTAACCTCCACCAAGGATTTTATATTACTACCTACTTTGGTGGAAAAAATAGGCTTTTCACCAAGAACCCGAATTATTTCAGAATTGGTTATGAAAATGTTCCAGTTCTTGTTTTTACTTGAGAGTAAAAGGGACTAAACTGTACTACACATGCCTGCTGGAAATTAGTACCAACCCTGGTATTACCAAAATCAACAATATCACCTGGTTTATGATTACTACTACCCAGTAATGGTTTGTACACGGTACCCCATTTTTGACCAACTTCATCAAGTATTGGATCAATGAAGTACCCCGAGTAGCCTCTCTCAAGAAACATCTTCCTTAAATTCTGAAATTCCAGTATCACGTCCTCCTTTATGGTGGTCATTATGGCTATCCTTACTGCCTGGCCCTTTACAATACTTCTTTTCTGATGAATAGGGTGGTGACTAGTATAATGTAAATATGCATTGCAAAAAGTGTTTTTCTGGTAGATTTTTGAGTGGAAACTGTTTTGTTTTTTGAAAATCTGTACATCAAGAAAATTAATTTCCTGCTGATGGTATTGAAAAGTAAATTTTAAATACCTAGTAGTCTGATTTATATATTCCAAAAACTTTGAGATTCCTGCTACATCCCCTTTCCACACAATAATAATATTGTCCAAAATCCTACCATAGTAAGCAATGCAAGATGAAAATTCCATGTCAGGTTGAAAAAACATATTTTTGTTCCCACCCTAAAAGCACCAAGTTAGCATACAACGGAGCACAGGCAGCACCCATAGCAACTCCTTGTAATTGTTTAAAATATTCACCACCGAAGAATAAAAAATTATTCCTGTGAATCAGACTCATTAACTCACACAAAAGTGACACCTCATCAGGTTTTAAAACAAAGTGGGAAAAAAGAACTTCCTCGAAAAATATCTAACCCTTCCAATTTTGGAATACAAGAAAAAAGATCTTGTACATCAATTGTAAGAAACCAACAATCAGTCATCCAAATATCTTGCTTAATTTGACCCAAGAAATCCCAAGAATCTTTTAACAAATGTGGAAATTTATTGACAATATGTTTCAATTTTCCATCCACATAGACCGCTAGGTTGTGTGTCTTAGAACCTGCGGCCGCAACTATGGGTCTGAACGGTGGTTTCTTAAAATTTTTATGTACCTTCAGTATCCCAAAAATTGTTGGTATCCTAGGAAATTTGTTTAATAAAAAGTTGTATTCCTCTTTGGAAATTCTCTGATCAATCAGGTATTCATATAAGTAACTATCCAATCTACGGTAGGAGATGTTAATTTCATTTTTAGAGCATAAAGAATATCTGCCCTCCTGAAATAGTATATTCTGCATGTCATTATTATATTCTTCTACACCATAAATAACCACCCCTCCCCCTTTATCAGGGGTCATAATTCTTATATCACTGTTGTTTCTGATACTCTCAAGAATATTTTTTCACGAATATTCAAGTTGTTAAACACCTTCCTCCCCCCCCCCCAAGTCTTATATAAATCTTCCCTAACTAGTTTCTCATATGCCGCAATAAGCGGATGCAGTGGGGGGTTAAACATACTGCTTTTCTTTAATACTTTATTTGATTCACCTTTACTTATTTTGTCTGGCAATATAAGATTCAAATTTAATTTCCTAAGATACAACTGCAAATCAATCATAACTGAAGCTATATCCGGCACGTGAGTAGGTACAAACTTGAATCCCTTCGAAAATAAGGAAAATAAGTCCTTAGTGATAGGAAAGTTGGAATAATTATATATGTTAAAACCATCCAAACTATACTTAATATTGTCGACACTCTGAATCTGTTCTGTACTATCTACCATTGGTTGTAAGTTTGATTCTGCTTCACAACCCTGCTGTAGGTCTTGTTTGTTCCTTGTCTGCATATGGCTATTCTTTCTGAGCGTCAGGGCATGGGAAAATCCTGAATATCATCCAGACAATCAAAATCATCGTCACCATGGTTGATAACATCTATTTCAACCTTCATATTAAGGCTAGTTCTAATCCTATTTTCTACCCCTCCAGAACCATACTCATCCTGCTGCTGCATATAAAAAAATAGTTTATCAGTTGGATAAACCCTACCTTGCTTATATTGCTTATTATCCCTTTCCATCCTTTTAACTTTTTTCTTAAATATATTGTCACATTTTTGGTCCCCCCTACTAATAATCATAATACAAGTTTTCATACTGGGAAAATAGTAAATCAGTATTGATGTTTTCATTCAATATATTCACTTCTTCCCTTAGTCCAATAATCATAGACTCATAAATAGCAACAGTTTTAGCCAACAATTCCAATCCCCACTTGTCAAACATTTCAGAAAAATTCTTTACAGTCACATTATCATAATAAATTCCATAAGGAAACTTAAAAACCCTTAGTCCCTGTGGTACTAACTCTTGTTTAATACATTCATTTAAATAACAAATTTCCATTTCACACAATTTGAACTTAAACAGCTTCTTTTCAAAAGCATAAATCATTTCCCTTAAAGATGTGTATTCAACATGCTTAGAATTTTTAGGCTCAAAATTTGAATTATACAGTTTATTACCAGTTTCTTGAAAGGAAAAATGTCTTTGTATTAACTTTCCATACCTGTCGGCTTTGTTTTTACCAATTGAATTATCATTACCAGTGTTGTTTGTTCCCCTAGAACTGCTATTAACATAACATCTTTCCTCACCCAGTTCATTTTGTTTATTCCCCAATCGACTTTGAAAAAGCTTGTTTTTGTCTTTACATGAACAGTTTGTGCAATAAAGTTCTTTATCTGCACCACCTCTGCGAGGAGGAGATTGGTAGTGGCTACTAGAGCCATGAACAGTATTAATCTTGTCAACCAATGACTTAGAAACAGTACCTGGTTTAAAATTAAAAGTTTCACGCTCCTGGCATCTTCCAACTTGTCTGCTAGTTTCCACGAATGCTGACTCAATCTCCGCTTCAAACTGCACAGCACAGTTACTTCTAAAATGTCATTTAGATGGAAAAACGCCCTGTTCACCTTCCAAGTGAATACTATGACCAGCGTTCGGTGTAGAAATGCTTCTTTCACCTCCATCATGGATTTGCGCCAACGTAGTGACGTCATGCGTTTTCTTAAAGTGGCAATGCTCAACATGTTCCTTATGTGTACCAGAGTTATTACCAAAGTCATTTCCCCTTTTAGAACTATCGGGGTAAACGGAGAAAGAGGAATAATACTATTAGAATCCTTTTTACTGTCAAAATCCTTTTTACCTTGTGTAAATAGTTCAATTAATTTAGTAAGCTCTCCCTTCAGGTCAGCCACTTCCTTCTTCAAGGCTAAAAACTCAGGCTGTCCAGAATCCAAGATAGGAGAGAGCAATAAAGAGTCTGGGGACCCCATAGCAACAAAACACCAAATAACCAACAAAATCCAACCAAATGGTGTTGAAGTGCTGAAGTAAAACCAAATAACAGATAATAGCACAATGTTGCGAGTCCACAGATATGATTTATTGATACAAAATACACAAGTTAGTTAAGCGCTTTCATCAAATAGTATGACTTCGTCAGAACAATTAATATATGACCTTTCAGACTTAAATAGCACCCAGTTTAAATTCATTGGTTTAGAAAGTCAACAAATCATGTTTTAAACATGCCAAATCTCACGAATAATGAATGGAAATTAAATAATTAATACAATATTAAAAGTGTATACTACCTCTAGAGAGGGTAAGAACGAACTGGTCCAGGGCATTGGAATTAATGAATTCCAGGAAATGTTGGGCAAGTGCATTGGTACATGAGCAGTTTTCCCAGTTAATGGAGGGGTAGTTGAAGTCACCCAGTATGAGAGTGTTAGGTTGGACCCTAATATTCTCCAGGGTGCTTAGGAACATGGAGTGTGAGTCTTGGGACATGGTTGGGGACCTATAGCAGGCTATAACCTGAATCACTGTCTTACCCTATGTTAGCTGCACCTGAAGTATCTCTGATACGTTATGTTGGGCTTGGTGGGTTGAGTCACTGTTCTGCAGGTGCGATGGTCCTGGGTATGAAATAGGGTGCAGATGTACTTTTTAGTAGAGTTCTTGGTGGTCTAGTGGTTAGCATGGATTCAATTCTCAGTCAGGGAAGCTTTGATGCATTGCTGTGGGAGTCCCTGGTGGGGCAGTGGTTAGGATTTGGCACTCTCACCACTGTGGCCCAGGTTTGATTCCCAGTCAGGGAAGCTTTGTTGCATTTTAGTGATTCTGTAGGTTAGTCTGTAAAATGCATTGAGAACAATTTGCCATAACTGATGAAGTGAATGTAATGAAAGGCACAAAATGAATGGTATGTGAGTAAAATTCCTTAAAATATGGCTTGGGGTGGCCTCAGTTCACCACTGTGGTGTTCTAATGTGGGAAAATTTGATTCTTTGTTAGTAATCTTGCAAGCAAGATTGAATTGAAATTGGAGAGTATACATCACTCAGGCTGAGCCTAAAATAGGCCAGTACTGATCACGACATTACACCAGTAAACAAATACAAAAAACAAGCAAACAAACAAATAATTAAATAAATAAATTGGAATGAACTTAGCATGAAGACAGAAGGAGAAATGTTCACAGAAGTTGCCTGAGTTCCAAAGCTTTAATAAGTGCAGTTGGCACACCCAGTAATAAAGGTTGCTTGTCTGGGTGTCAACAGTATTTGTGTCCAGACATTCACTATATGTTAAGAAAAGTCTAGTGATCCCTGAAAGGACAGAAAGTTTCTTTTTCATTTACTTGACTTTATCTTCTTCCAGTTAGGAGTCTCCACAGCAGATCACCTGTCTGCTCATGATTGGCAATGAAGTTTTATGGTGTCAAGTTGCCAGCCTGGCTCCCAACCTTCCACAGAAGGCACACACACACTCACACCTAGGGTCAATTTAGTGTCCAATCTACCTACAGCATGTCGTGGGGATGTGGGAGGAAACCAGAGCACCTGGAGAGAACCTACATGACCACAGGGAGGACATGCAGACTGTACACAGAAGGCACCCCAGCCGAGGATTGAACTGGAGATCCTCTTGCTGTGAGGCAGCAACGCTAGCCGCTGCACCACCACGGCCACCCATTTACTTGACTTTATGCTTAACATAAAATAATGCATTATAACATGTCAGTACTGAAATTTACTTGAGGATTGTTTAAAACTGTAATAACTGAAATAATGGAGAGTTTGCTGAAGTTGCATTGGGATGGGTACCACCTTAAAATGGGATTTGGGATCCAAATTCCTAAATGGTGCTCTCAAAGAAGCTTTGTTAAATGAAGTCTTGACTGTTAGGACAATAGCACATTTCAAAGAACTGTGACTACAAGCTATGTAGTTTGCTTTAATCCAAAAGAGAAGAACAGGAGCAAACCAAGGCTGACAACAAAAATCAGCATAAATCTAGCAGTCACTAAGGCTTATTCAAGCAGCAGAAGTAAATGCTAGTCCAAACAATAACTGAATCAGTGCCAAAGACAAATAAAATCCAAGCTGTTTTATTGGTAAGCGCTTTCACCCTGTAAGGGCTTTGTCAAACCATAAGAAACAAACACTGAATAAAATCAAGACACATTTTATAAGGAAATAGAGCTGACATCACTTCCTGTTCCTGATAGCGTATAACTGACGGAGAATCTAACTGGTGGATTCCTAACTTCAGGACAAATATCAGGGACATTCTCCACTGAATATAGTTGTGAGAAATATGGTCTGGCAATACCATTCCTCAGCTCCAAAGCACCTTCAAAGTGGGAGGTGATCTCATCTGGCCTATATGCTCTTTGTAAAAGCCTGATATTTGTCCTGAAGTTAGGAATCCACCAGTTAGATTTTCTATCAGTTATACGCAAGATATAAATAGTATAAGAGAGGTTTTGAACAAGAATTGGAATCTACTTTTACTTGATTCACAACTCAAAGACATTGTTGGTGAGGAGCCTTATTTTCGATATAGGAACAAGTCTAACCTACATAGATTACTTTGTTACCCTCGCCTATCTACACAGTCTAATGAGTGTTTGAATAATATTGTAGGTACTGTTCTATGTAACTGTTGTAATTTTTGCATACCAGTTCCCAGTTTATTCATCCAGTTACTTCCTATTGTTTCAGGTTTTAACTCAGTGCTAATTGCAATACATCACATGCCATTTATTTAGCAAAGTGCACTACCTGTCAAGCATTCTATGTAGGCAGGACAGACAGACGCCTACGAGATAGGGTAAGGGAACACCTTTATCACATCCGCACACTGTCTCTACGCAGTGTACTTTCTAAACACATTATAGACAGTGATAATACACATTCATTTGTATTCTTAGTTATACAGATCAATGAACCCAGTGTTAGGGGAGGGGATATATGCAATTACACTGAAACATTGCAATTAAAATGGATTATTAGACTTAGAGCAGACCGGAGACCAGGTTTGAATGACAAAATTCCGTTGAAACCTGTTCTTAAGAATAGGAGACTTACTGTGAGATAAACATACATATTTTAGAATGTTACCAAAATGTTTTATATTTGTTTTTATACACAGATGTGTATTCTTTATATATATATATATATATATATATATATATATATATATATATATATATATATTGCTTTTATATATATATATATATATATATATATATATATATATAGTTTTTTATATACATTTTTATATACATGTATTGTTTTTGCATACTGAAAAGTCTTAATCAGGAACAGGAAGTGATGTCAGCTCTATTTCCTTATAAAATGTGTCTTGATTTTATTCAGTGCTTGTTTCTTATGGTTTGACAAAGCCCTTGCAGGATGAAAGCGCTTACCAATAAAACAGCTTGGATTTTATTTGTCTTTGGCACTGATTCAGTTATTGTTTGGACTATCATTTACTTCTGCTGCTTGAATAAGCCTTAGTGACTGCTGGATTTATGCTGATTTTTGTTGTCGGCCTTGGTTTGCTCTTGTACTTCTCTTTTGGATTATTTATTATTTTTTTGGATTATTTATTTATTTTATTAGTAACAGGAGCATTTGGACCGTGATAACACTTACTCATAGTATATGTAGTTTGCTTTGTTTAAACTGGGTTGACTAAAAAGCAGTATAAACTCAAAATGAAATGCAAGTTTTAATTGTAGCTTTATTAAGCTGTGCTGTACTAAACAGGGTCATAGGTTCCCCTGTGCCGCAGGGAAGTATAGCTGGAACACACTGAGAGAAAACAAAGTGAAACCAAGTTTAAACTAACTGCAGAAAAGATAATGACAGAGTTTCAAGCATTGTTGAACATTCTAACAACATGATATGAAGCTGTCAAAAGATTGGTTACCAGAGAAGTGCATAGTAAATTCCTGAAAGGTTGTTTGTGCATAGTGAATGTAGTATAATGATGAAAAAAAATACACTGGGTAGTGTTACTATAGCATGAAACATACTCTTAAATCTACTGGCAAGAGAAATAACTGAAGATGATTGTTTTGAATGTTAAAGCTGCAAAAAGTGGCCTAATGCATTTTAAATGTAGAAGCAGAAAAAATAAATTGTGAAGCATTGTTGTTTCAAATTACCTATGACAAAGGGAAAGTTTTGGAAATCCCCTAAATGGAAGAAAATCTTGCTGGTATATGCAATGTAATAAAAGTGGTGTGCTTAAATGAAGTGGAGTGATAAGCAATGTACAAATATTGAAAAAGAATTTTGTGGCAGTACAACGTCTTTATCTAACCTAAATAATTTCCATGACATTGCTAATGGTGTTTGTACTGCTATAGAAAAATACTTGTGCTGGCATTTATACTTATATTTTTATGACTACAGCAGTTGAAAACTACCCGCTGTTCATTGTGCATTGTAATACTTAAAGAGGAGAAGCAGGAAAAAGAAATGGTGTGGATGTAAAACTCTAATGAAAATGTATAAATTTTGCTTCAGCTATATTCTGTGGTTGTTGCTCTGTGATAGAAACCTGTCACTGGATCAGAAATCAGGACTGATAAATTGCAAAGCAGAGCTGTGAATTAAATTACATGCATACTTTGTGAACCAATACTGAAATCAAAAGGGAAACTAGTTACAAGGTCTTAAATAGTGCAAAACAGATGTATAAGAATTGAAAAATCGGGGTGCTGTTCTAACTAATGACTCACAAGCCTGCATAACATGACAGACAAAGGGACACTGTATTACAAACATTTGATACTGAAACCTAGTAAATTTTGTGGACTGAAATACACTGTTTTCACTGATAAGATGAAAAAACAAAACGAAGCAGGTGACAATACTTAGATTAAAGGCAGAAGTATATTCACTACTAAAACAATAATAGCTTTAAAATGCAGCAGTTGGAGACTGCTGATGAAATGCTGCAGAGTGTCACTGAGTTATTAGTATGTCAATGTGGTCTGTGTAACCTTCAAACTAGCAAAGACAAGATGCAAAGTGTACCTGAAATATTAAATAAAACCAAGCAGGATGTTGATAACCACACAACAAAGTGATGCAGTGAGTCAATATTCATTTAAGACTGATGCTGGAAAATTAAGCAGTTTGATTACTAAAGTGGGTATGGTGGAAAAAGTTACTCAGGCTGTAGGTAGCACCATGAGTAGCAGAACTCGGTAGGCAGCAACAAGAAAATATGTATAGCAACACTAATCAATATACTAAATTGTGTGGTTGAAAAACTAAATGCTGCAAAATGCTGTCAATACCTTGCAAGCAGAGCAGAAATACATGCTACTTGATATACATATGTGATAAACTGAGGGGCTCCCAGCCTAGCTAGATAGAATTTTGTAAAATAATTATATGTCATTGTAAATATTAATATGATCCACAGGCTTGTGTAACAAATGTAAGAAAACTGTATTATGTTCTGAGCTTCAAAAATGTAACCACAGTGCACCCTGCTGGAAGAAAGCTGATAAGTAAAGCAATTTATGACTGATCTCAACATCGGAGACAGGATGTCTGAACTAGAAATTCTTTCTATTGTTTTAAGACAGAGATAATTGCTAAGATATTACATGTAAAGTGTCTTTTATTGCTGTGGTTTCCTGGCAGGAGCAGATCAAAGAAATGTTAAAATTTTGAGTTCTGTGAGCATGGGAAACGTCAGAGAAGAGACAAGAATTATGTAATCTGAAATGACTTAGCAGGAGTGTGTCTCATCAATTTAAGGACAGAAAGAAAGAATAGCATTTTGTCTGAATGTGACAACAATTCACCAGTACTTTGACTTGTAAGTAAGATATTTAGGTACAGTGATTTCTCTTAGAGATAGAATATAGCCGGATTAGTCTAACTATTTTTTCATATTTATGTCAGACTGTCCTACAACATTGTTTTTAAGCATTTTCCTGTGATTTCTGAACTCTTTATTGTCATTGTGTTGAACTGATGAGTATTTTCTTGTGTTTTTATTATTTATTATTAAATATTTTTAAACCTTTCATCTGTGGCTGCTTTGTGCAGAGATAATTTAAGCTCTTAAGAGTACTGGCATGTATTTGGTGATACTGTACTACGCCACTCCAATAGCCTAAGCCCTGGGTTACACTTACTATTTGGATAATAATAACATTGCACAGTAGAACTGGTCACCCTTTGGGAAGGGCCTTAGTAGTAGCTGATAAGCAGTAGTTGGTGGCAGTGATTTCTACCTTATAGTCTGGAGAGAAGGGGGCATAGCTGGAGAACCTGTGCCAGCCTTCCCCAGGAGTGTCTGTAGGTTTGTATATAACTCATATCTCAAAGTGTGTGTGTGTGTGTGTGTGTGTGTGTGTGTGTGTGTGTGTGTGTGTGTGTGTGTGTGTGTGTGTGTGTGTGTGTGCGTGTGTGTGAGCTACTTGGGCAGGGACACAAAGCACTGGTTGGACAGAGAGGGTGCTGGAGGTTTTGGCTTGACCACTCTGTGCCAGTGTGGAGTCTTATTGGAGGTCTGGAGAGAAAGGGAAAAACCAGCCCCAAACTGACTGTGATCTCTGTGTGCTCTTAAGGGAAATTGTACTTTATTGTGTGTATATTTGTTATCCTCCCAATGTGGACACCCCTCACTGGTGCTAGTGGTGAGGAATGAGGTTCCTTGATTACTGAGCCAGTGCACAGGTGTCACAACATAGACAAAAGGAGCTGTTCTGCAAACCTTATGACTGTTGAGAGCTTAGATTATTGGGGGAAAATATGGCAAGATTGGCACACTACCTTTGAATTATTAAAACAAACATTAAAAGGGGACATTACAGAAACTGATAAATGAAATTCCGGGTAATGTTTTGGTACCACAGAATTTAAAAGGGTTGAAAAGTACAGTTGTGTACCCACCATAAATGTAGATGTTCGAGTGTATTCACTGTTGCAGTCATCACACTTGGGTTATCCTGCTGGCAGGCTACCCACAGTTGGCCAGAATTCCAAAGTCTAGGTCCGGCATCGGTTGCTGTCACCTCTTCCCTGACGTCAGTATGCCAGGGGTATAAAAGATGCAGCCGACGCCATTTTCTTCAGTTTTTCTTGCCCCAGATGTCAGGTGCCCCCAAATAGGTAGGCTGGGAAAAAAATATGCTAAAAAGCATGCAGTACTAAAATAAACATTTCTTTCATCTACAAGCAAATACACCACATAGGTTGTATCAGCAAAGAAAAGGGGGGATGGTGGGTGGGTAACCTGGATGGCAACGGTGAATACACTCGAACATCTACATTTATGGTAGGTACACAACTGTACTATGTTCATCGTGTTTCACTGTTGCAGGCATTACACTTGGGTTGAATCCCTAAGCTGAGGTTGGGTGGCTGGGCCTAAATAGGATTAGGAGAGGCTACCAGGCCCTGCAAAACTGCAGTGGCAAAGCCTGCTCTGGATTTAGAGTAGAGAGGTAAGTGGTAGTGCTTGGTGAAAGTGTGCACAGAACTCCAGGTTGCAGCCTCTAAAATGTCTTTGGTTGGTACTCCTCTGAGGAAGGCTGCTGAAGTGGCTGTTGCTCTGTTAGAATGTGGCCTAATGCCCTTAGGCACTGATTTGCCATGTTGTGAATAGCAGAAGCGAATGCAGTGTCCTGTCCATTTTGAAATAGTCTGCTTTGATATAGGCTTTCCTTGTGATCCTGCAGCATAAGCTACAAACAGTTGCTCAGTTTTTCTGAAAGCTTTTGTTTTGTCTATGTAGAATCGTAGCTGCCTGTGTAGGTCCAAAGCGTGCAGAAGTCTCTCCCCTTTATTCTGGGGGTTTGGATAGAATGTTGGCAAATGAATGGTTTGGTTAAGAGCCACACTGGATACTACATTTGGCATAAATTTTGGGTTTGTCCTTAGTCAGACCCTATCCTGATGAAAACTGATGAAAGGTTCCACTGCCATTAATGCCTGTAACTCTGAGACTCTTCTTGCTGAAGTTATTGCTAGGAACAGAGCAGTTTTCCATGATAATAATTTTATATCAGCTGTATTGGCTGGCTCAAAAGGAGACAGTGTGAGTTTTTCTAAAACAAAGTTGAGGTCCCAAGTAGGTATTGGTGCTCTCCTTGGGGGTCTTATGTTTTTTGCCCCTCTGAGGTACTGTCTTAGTAGTGGATGAGAGAAAATAGGAGGTTTCGTATTGTAATGAGCTGAAATGGCAGAGGCATGGATCTTAATTGATGAGAGGGATAGGCCTTTGTCCAGCATCTCAGTTGGGTATTGTAAAATCTGAGGTATATTTGGAACAAGTGGTTTGAGTCCTTTTGCCTGGCTCCAAGCACAGAATCTCTTCCATTTTTCTGCATAAGATTTCCTAGTGCTGGGCCTCCTGGCTTCTAAAATGACATCCATAACAGCTTTAGAGAGAGGGGGGTGGTCTGAGTGGCTATATTATCTGCCATGCAGCCAGGTTCTGAGTTGACTGTGCAGAATCTGATTGTTTTGTTGAGTCAGAAGATGAGGAATTTGAGGTAAAGGCCAGGCTGGGCCTTGAGACAAGCTCTTTAGGATTGGGTACCAGTGCTGGTGTGGCCAGTCTGGGGCAATCAGGATCATTTTTGGCTTTTCTTGTCTGACTTTTAGGAGCACCTTGGGAAGAAGAGGCAGTGGAGGAAAGGCATAAACTGTCAGGATTTTCCAGCTGAATGATAGAGCATCCACTTTCCATGCTTGTGAGTGATAAGTTCTTGTGCAGAATCTGTGTAGTTGTCAGTTGTGAGGGGAGGCAAAAAGATCTATGTCTGGGCATCCCCATTTCCTTGTTATCATGCTGAAGACCTGTGGATCTAGTTTCCATTCATGAGGATCCATGAGATTTCTGCATAGTTCGTCTGCCAGTGTATTTTTCATTCCTGGCAGGAATTGTGCCTGCAGATGTACTTGATAGGTCAGTGATGTGTTCCACAAAGTCATGGCTTGCCTGCAGAGGGGGTAGGAATGTGTGCCCCCTTGCTTGTTTATATACAACATAACTGTGGTATTGTCCGTCTTTAGTAATAGTTGTCCTGGATGTAGTAGATCCTTGAAGGCTGTCAGGGCATTCTGTACAGCTAGCATCTCTTTTTGATTGATGTGAAGATGCATTTTTTCCTTGGGCCATGTGCCCTGAATACATTTTCCTGCCATGTGTGCCCTCCAGGCATAATCCGATGCATCTGTTGTTATTGTCTGCCTGGCTGTGGGTAAGGTGAAAGGCTGTCCCTTGTTGTGGTGACAGGCCAGTGCCCACCATTGAAACTCCTGTTGCAGGCAGGGAATTAGAGTTATTATTGTTTCCAGGCTGTGGCAATGTTGAGTCCAAACACTTTTTAGATACCATTGTAGTTTCCTCATATGCAGTCTTGCATATGGAATTAGTAGAATGCAGGATGCCATGAAGCCCAGGGCCTGCAGAATTTTTCTTGCAGGGAGCTGGGTCTTTGTTGCCATCATTTGAAAGTAATGAGTCAGTTGCCTTTGTTTGTCTGGCATGAGATAAGCCATCTGGGCAGTTGTATTTAAGCTTGCACCCAGGAATATTATCTCTTGCGAGGGCACTAGTTTTGATTTCTTTTCATTTACTGTGTACCCTAGGCAAATTAGTAATCTTTTTACAAACGCCAGATGCTTTAGTAGAATGTCCTTGCTCTCTGCTTGAATAAGGCAGTCGTCCAAGTAGGGATATATTTGAATTCCTTTTTGTCTGCAAAATGCAATTACTGGTGCCAGGCATTTTGTGAAGACCCTGGGTGCAGTAGATAAGCCAAAGGGCAGTGCAGAGAATTGGTAATGCATTGAGCCAGCTGTGAATCTGAGGTATCTTCTGCAAGATTGTCTGACTGGGACATGCAGGTATGCCTCCTTGAGGTCCAAAGTAACTAGCCAAGCCTTCTTACCCAGCATAGGTAGAAGTTGCTGCAGTGTTAACATTTTGAATTTTGGAACATCCAGGAAAGTATTTAGGATTGACATGTCCAGTATTGGTCTCCAGGCGTTGTCCTTTCTGGGTACCAGGAAATGTCTTGAGTAAAATCCTTGTCCCTGTTCTTGTTGTGGTACTCTTTGAATAGCTCTCATGTGCATGAGAGCAGAAATTTGTTTTTGTGCCTCTACCCATCGGTTTTGTGGCAGGTCCGGCATACCTTTTGATTTTGGAAGGGTGTGAAAATGAAACCTGTAACCCTGAGAAACAATATTCAGTACCCATTTGTCTTGGGTGATCATGTGCCAATTTTGTGAGAAAAGTTCAAGCTTTCCCCCTAAGGGTGCTGCCAAAAGGTAAGTGCTTGGCATTTGTAGAGGGAAGTCATTGTGACTGTTTCCTATAAGGTTGTGATTTATCTTCTCCTCCTTTGGGGGCTGAAGCACCCCATTGTTTAGGTCTGTATGAGCCTTGGGGCTGAGTTTTGCCTCTTGGGCATCTTATCTGCCTCTTTGTGGCCTGTCTGACACTGGAAAGGTCCAATTTTTTGAAGGCCAGTTTCTGCTAAACCTAGGTGGTTGAACCTGTAAGAAATCCTTTACAGTCTGCACTGATTTTGCTTTATCCTCCATTTTCTTTAACACCTCTTCTGCCTTAACACCAAACAAAGTATCATGCTGTAGTGGAGCATCCAATAATTTGACTTTAACATGTTCAGGTAAACTTTGTTCTTTCAACCAAGCATGCCTTCAAATGACAGAGCCTGTAACTGCGGCTCTACAAGAAGCCTCTAATGAATCAAAACCACATTGCAGAGTATGCTTTCCCACTTGTTCAGCTGCATGCAATAAATCCTGCATTTCCTTATTGTCAGGACATTTTGTAAGCATTTTCTGTTTTAACAAAGACATTAGGTATTGTTGATATTTAAGCATGTGAAACTGGCAGTTTAAAGCCCTTACAGCTAAAGTAGCAAAAGTATAAACTTTTTCCCCCCATCTATCCAGAGCTCTAGAATCCCTATCAGAGGGGACAGGGTTTTTTTGCAGTGGAAGCCTTAACCCCTTTGGGACCTTGAGAAATTGTTTCTGGGTCAGCAGCAGGGTTTTTATAAAGAAATTTATGAGAGTCTGGGACCCTGTAGTACCTGTCTGGCTTGACTGGTGCAGGGGGTAAAGAATCAGGAGACAGACTGGATTCAGAGAAAACATCATCAACAATATCAAGCACAGAGGGATAGCCAGGGGCCTGTGCTGAGGCAATAAAAGAAAGTCTCTGAGCCTTTTCTTGGATTCTGAATAATCCTGGCTCTCTCAATGGAAATGCTCCCTCATGGTGTGCAAGGTTTCCCCAAAAGAATAATCCTCAAGCAGAGAGGCTGAAGGTATAGATTCTTCAGCATCAGAGTCCTCATAGGGAGGGAGAGAATATCCCTGATCTGAAGAGGAATCAGAGGAAATAGAAACCTGGTCAGAGGAGTCAGTGTCTTGTCTAGACCTTTTATCAGGAGTGGGATGGGAACCCCTGATCAAAGTAATTAGGTCCTCAGCCATTTTAAGCATCTGTTTCTTTGGCATGCATGACTGTCCAGGAGAATGCTGTACTTGTTTCCTTGTCTTTAATGGAGTTTTTAACTTTGCCTTGGCTGCTGTAGTGGACTTAATAGTAAGCTGTGAAGGTCTGAAAACACCCTCAGAAGCCGATGCCTGCTCCGCAGCTCCAGACCCATCTGAGGGAATAATTTCCGCAGGCCCAATACCTTGAGTTTCCAGAGGCCTAGGTGTCTCCACTTAGGAGTCGGATACAGCCTGTGGCTCTAAGGTAGCGGGTGTCAGGGGCTGCGAAAGCACCTCACTGAGAACCGGCGAACTGGTGACTGGCCTAGAAGAGGCTTCGTCATCAGTTTTGGACCTCGGATGCCTGTCCTTTTCCTTGTCTTTGCGTTTTTTATAAATTACGGTTGTCGGTTGTTCCGATGGCATTATGTAGTTAAACCTTCAGCCAAAATAATGTAAAGCAAAATCAAACCGACGCTTAATAGTGCGTTTGTTGAATCTAGCACAAAACCAACAACTAGTGACGTCATGGTCAGGGCCTAGGCAAGGAATACAGTAAGAGTGAAAGTCCTTATGAGGTATTTGCTTCCCACAAGAAATACAATTGTTAACTTTTACTGACATCGGTCTGGAGCAAAAAAAAGTTTCCCCAACGGGGTACTTAGCTTTATTGAAGAGTTCAGTTCTGAAATTCGATTTCGAAAATCTCAGGAGTCGGCCTACTGGCACTTGTGAACTACTTTTGCTTCGGGCACCACGTGGCAAGAAAGACTGAAGAAAATGGAGTCGGCTGCATCTTTTATACCCCTGGCACACTGACGTCAGGGAAGAGGTGACAGCAACCAACGCCGGACCTAGACTCTGGAATTCTAGCCGACTGCGGGTAGCCTGCCAGCAGGATAACCCAAGTGTAATGACTGCAACAGTGAAACACGATGAACATCTACCTCTTAGGTTGATGGTTTGTTAAACAAGCTCAATTCTGTGATATTGCAGCAAGTATGGTTTAAAAGAGATTTGACTTCTTTAAAAAAAAAAAGGAAATCTTGGGGATGCAAAATATTGCAGAAAACATTTTAATAAAACAAATAAATGGCGGTGTAGTTGCTGAGAAATGTTATAAATTAAACCAGTTGATGTCTGAAAAGTTCATATAAATGGAAACTTTGTAAACAAGTCTGGGACATAAAGGTTACTATAGTCTGAACTACAACAGGTAAATAAAACCTTGACTCAAAATTATTTGCACTGTGTGAAAAATACACATTCTTGGAATATAAAGACACTGGAGGCACAGCCTGTGCATTTATCTGGTGTAAAGTCTATAAATGCAAGGTGCAATGTGTCTTAAAGAAGGCATGCTAAGAAAGATAACATCCTGCAGAGGAGACTAAGATAAAAAGGTTTTGGGTTTTGAAATGGTGGTGGAACAAAAGATGAATTAGCTACATTTGACAAAGGATTTAGTTTTTTTTTGTTGTTTTGTTATGGAGAGCATGCTATAGTGCCTAAAAATGCAAGATACTCAGTACTGAAGATTTCTAGTGTGCAAAGGGAGTCCTCAGCAGAAATTCTATGAGGAACACACAACATGATGGAAAGTTAAAAATGCATGATGTGGAAAGGGAAGCCAGTGCAAGAGTAAATGAGTTGTATGAGGATATATAATCAAAATAAAGCACAGTAGTAACCTGGCAAAAATAAAGAGGAAACAAACATTCAAAGGAAAAACCCATTGCAAAGTTCAAAACATTAAAACACTACAGCTCAAAATAAAAACTGAGTTGTTAATGCAAATGAAATGAAGCAACAATATAAAGAATATTTTAAAGAAAACATAACTAAGGACTAAAGAATCCTATAGGAGGGTTGGTTTAGTTAATACAGCAGCAGAAAACAAATGAAACAAGGCAATGTGAATTAACATATGCAGTAAAACAAAAGTTAATGATATAGTGAACTGTAAAAGGCACACTAGAAAAGTGAAACTGTTGCCTTAGAGTGAAGAAAGAAAGAGAAAGAAAGAAAGATAATAAAATCAAGTGAATTTAACTGGTTGTCATGCGAGTCACTCACATTGGTCTGGGAAAGAAAAAAACAGCAATTTGTTTTAGGAATAATGGTGTAAAGCAAAGGGCAGAAATCACCCTGTTAAAATGTTCAGTGGTGACAAACAGGGAAAGACATTTGTTAAAGATTATAATAGAAGAAAAATGTTCTTTGGTGGGTTATCTATCCAGTACCACAGATGAAGAGATCTTCTAGTACGTGTTTGGCAGATATATCCAAATTTCAAAAATCACTGCTATGAAGAAATTCTACAATACCGGAAACTAGACTTCAAAACAATTCAAACAATTGGAAGTTCAGCAAATGCCAAGGCAGAATTAGATGTTTTATGACTAAATGGAAGGCAGTTGCATGTAATTAAAATGCTCACATCCCAGGATGCCTCTGGATAACAGTGACCTGACCATGTCCAGATTCTGCATTCAAATTAGTAGGTAAGCCACATTGAGAGTCAGCAGGGCAGTGGTATAGCTCATTTCCTAATTCTAGGATGGGTGGCGAGTTATGTGATGCAGTAGAGTTAGAAGACCTGTTATTCAACAAAATGGTTGACAGGTGGAGCCAGAAAGAGGTTGATGATCTGTCATATAATGAGGGAGCCTGCGGCTAGAGCCAAAATAATCTAAGGAGGAGGAGTATTCCTATAAAATGAGAAAAGAAAAAGACAAAAACAGATGTTTGCCTCTCCCTCCAGAGGATTACAAAGGGAAACAGGTCGGGGCCTGTTCTAGTGGAGCAGTATAAATGACAGCCTTACAACCAAGCAAGGGGCTCTCTGTGAGAGTAATAGAGGTTGCAGTATGATGTTCAGGCAAAGGTCTGTTCAAAGGAGGAGTTCCACTGACTTAAAAAGACAGAAGACTCAGCCCTGGGTGGGGTTGAAGCACCAAAGAGGCTAAGGGTCTTGAAAGACGATAGCCTGAAGGAAGCCAAAGACAGGGGTTTCAAAAGGCATATATCTTTGGTAAAAACGAGACTGAAAAAAATAGAGAGTTATTGAACTTTAATGCATTATATTGACTAATTTGCATGTCTCTGAGTGGCCACTAATGACTGCTAATGCTAATCAGCACTTTCCTGCGGTAATTAACACTGGCAGACTATGCACTCCATTGGCACAGGCATCCTCCATTCACTCTCCCACACACACACACACACACACACACACACACACACACACACACACACACACACACACACACACACATATATGGACATCCACTTACTACATGCCCTTACCTGTCCCTGACTTTCCAAAATGTTATTTGTATCTCCTTTTAAGTTTGTCCTCCCTCATAAATCATAGATGATTACAGCCAGTCAATTATGCCAGACATTAGAGATTCATACTTCTGACTGACTTTTGTCTACTTTGTTTTGAGGAATTCTCCCCAGACAGGCAGGCAGATAATCCCACATGTCTCTCAATTGTCCCTGAGTTTGCAGGACACTCCTGCTGTTGGCTCTTGTATGTATAGCTCTGAACTGTCCAGAGTGTTGAGAATGACCAGATTGTTGCCTCATAAGTTTTTTTTTTTTTTTTTTGCAAACCACTGAGGATTGAACTAATAAATAAATGGTGTTTTTTTTTGAGTTCACTTTAATATCATTCAGTAAATGCAAGCCAATGCAAAACCTGTTATTCTAGCACCTTCCTAAATTTATAAGAGGAAGAATTAAATTCCATTCCTGATTTTGGGTCATTGCCCCTCATTATGTTTGGCTTTGTCCAGATTTTTTGCTCAAGGAGGTTAAATTATATGCTCATAGGTGCCCCCAGTCCCTCTCCCTTGAAGTTGCTAGGCTAATGGCCCTAAGTACTTATAAGCCTAGTCAAGTTCTACCTTTATTTCAATGATCAGCACAAATTGCCCCTATCCAAGAGAGACACAGGTGGAACTCCTGGGGTGAATTTGTGGTTACCCATCTAATCATCCGGACTGCATTTGAAGAGGGCAAATGAGCTGCTCTGTTTGACATGAAGTGGGAATCTATTACAAAGGTGTGGTAACCTCTGGGAGACAGATATGTCTATCCTGCAGGTTCTATTAATGTCACATACCAGGTTAAGGTCTTTAGAGTGAGTAACCTGTGTACCATTTGACTTGCGGAAAAATCCTCTGACTACATGACTTGTATGCATCAAATCTCTTAAGGATGCACTAGCAAGACTTGAACTCAGAACCTTTAGATTACAAAACCAGCAACTTAACCACTTTGCCACTGAGCCAGACATGCAGTAATATCTGTACTACTGCTGACTGTGTCTAGAAATCTGACTTCACCATTAAAATTTACCTACTATTCTCAATGCTATAAATCTTGGGCTAGACTTGATTTTTTTTTTCTGATCTTAGAAGTTTTTTAAGAACTATTTTAGCTTTTTGTGCAGAACTTTTGTTCTTTTCAGATCACTCTAGGATCACACTTACCATCAACTGGTCTAACAGTTAGCAATTTAAAAAGCATTAATTTTAATTGGACCTTAAACCCCAACCTACTTCACAAACAGGACATTAAACAAGAAATTAATTATGTACTAAACAACCTTCTGAATAACTATTTTAACTCTCTAATTCCATTTGACATACAATGGACAGTGACTAAAGCCCAGATTAAAGGTATATTTATAAGTAAAGCATCTTTCTATAAAAGATCTAACAGATTAAAGGAAGAAACAGTAAAAGGGAACATTTATAAACTCCAGCAGGAACTTGGTTCAACTTACAAATCTGGCACTGTAAAATATCTAACTGAACTTCAAAAAGAACTTTATCTACTATACTCAGTGCACCATTCATTTGTTGAAATGAAAAAAAAACAGCTATTCAGAATGAGCCCAAGCCCCATCTAAACTCTTAGCAAGACTTATAAATGTTGATAAATCCTCTCCATTAATAACTGAAGTTGTGTACCAGGACCAATTGTGCAATATAAGCAAAGATTATCCGTACACATATTCAATTATATAAAAGCTAATAGAATTTCAGATTTATATAATACGAATTCTAAAACAATGTTTATTCCTAAAACAGATTCAGATGCTAAAAATCCACTAAATTGTAGTCCAGTTTCCCTTATAAATGTAGATATTAAAATATTTGCTTCATTATTAGCTAAGAGACTTATACCTATAATACCAAGCATAATTTCACCTAACCAGTCTAGCTTCTTATCAACTAGATAAACCTGTGATCATACATTAACACTAGATACCATGATTACTCTAAACAATACAATACTTCACTATTTACAATGTCTCTAGATGCAGCTTTTGACCAGCACAACCTCAATTTTCTCTTCTCAGTAATGCTGTATTTTGGTCTACCAAAAACTTTTATTGATTTAATTAAAGTCCTTTATTCAAGTCCCTGTACATATTTATATATTACTAAAAAGTTCTTCCTCCCCAATAAAACTGGTGAATGGAACAAGACAGGGATGCCAATTATCTCCGTGCTTAATTAATATATACATAGAACCACTATTTCTCTTTATAACACAAAAAAATATATCAGTTAATACTTCACATTTACAGCAAAAGTGTCATTCTAACAGCCTTTGTGAATGATCTAAACTTATACATTACTTTAGCAAGCACTGATTTGCCAAAAATCGTAAATTCTATCAAACATTTTTTAAGATTTTTTAACTATAAATGAAATCTCGACAAATCCTTAATTTTCCCCTAAATCCAAATTACAAATTAACTAAGTACTTTCCAGACACTGAAATAAAGATAAATAACTCATTAAAGTATCTTAGTATAAACTTTAGTCAAGACTCCACTTATTTTTATCAGGGGAACCTATTGAAGCTATGGAAAAATATTGAACAAGATATTATTAGATGGAATAAACTAAAATTACAGTTACTAGCTAAAGTGGCTGGCATTAAAATGAATATCATACCTACATTATTCAATCAATTTAATGTATCTAGTATGATAATTCCACACATGTTTTTTAAATATAAATGCAAAATTATCTAAACTCTTATGGTTTCCCAATCCATTAAAATGAGTTATCAGAAACTGATCTATCTTGGTTCTATATTAGATCATTGAAAATCCAGTTCAGCAAGGTTCACTTACATCGAACATGCCGTTCATTGAACTGTTCATACTGAGATTGCGGTACAGTGAAGATCAGAAAATTTGCCTTTACCTCACTGTAGCGTGATCTTGGAGTTCGTATATGTAATTAGCAGGAGGTATGGGGGCCCACAAGAGCGGAATTCGACAAACGGCGTTTCTGAAGAAATGCCGTTCGTTCAAGTGGGTTTTTGCTGATTTAATATAGACCCATCTATTTTAAAACATAGGGGGATTGAGCCTCCTTGACTTCAAGCTCTATTATCATATAATTAATTCTGGGAGACTTATTAAAATAGCAGAATGCAACCCAAACCTAAATACATGGAAGCCTATTTGGGTTAAATATGGTATAACCATGTTACTCAAAGCCACTATAACCCTAAAGCCTTACCTTTTCTTAGTAACGAGAGTCTCAGAAATATTAGAATACAGAAGTACTTAAAGAAGATGATAATTCTTAAAAAAACAATGGCATTCGTAGATCTAAAAAATCCATTCATGATACTCCAACCTTTCCACCTTAACCATAACCTTAGATTAAATAAATCAATACTTAATCTTTTTTTAATTAACCTTTACTCAATAATAAAATTATCCTAGATATATATATTCATAGAAAACTGGCAATCTGCAACTTGAGGGATACTTTGAACCTTCCTAAAGGTTATACTGTAATTCTTAGACAAGTAAGAGAAATGGTTTTGAGGTTTCTAGATTACTCAAAAGTTAATGATCAAAACATAAACTTGTGTAAACTAATATGGACTGCTATCATTTTGTGAAAAGCAATATCTAACACATATAAACTAATTATATCTCTTAAATATCAAAATTCCACTCTCTGTTCTAAATACTGGACTAATCATAAATCTGAAATTGTGCATAGCCAAAAAATGAAATCTATCCAGCTAACTTTAAAATTACTCCCTTATAAAAAAAACTTTATATACTCAACTAATGATTGTCAATAATGCACACTTAACTCCAGATGTAATTATATTATCCCACATTCTCTCCAAACTGTTCCTACTACACATATCAAAGAGTTGAATTACTACATATATTCTGGAGTTGTAGGTATTCCTATAAATTATGGTGTTCTCTATTTTATTTTATTTTTTTTTTATTTTACATTTGTTGACCGGGCTAGTCTATCTGGAGATATTTCCATTTTCAGTAGAGGCCCGGGGAGAAAAGCTCCACAGAAGTAAATCCAAGGCATAAAACCAACATAAGTAAAAGTACTAGAATTAGTAAAAAAAATTAGTAAAAAACTAAAAAACTAACACTCTGCAATTTAAAATTATTACTACATGAATTAGTTACTAGACTCAGTTACAATCCAAAATAAAATTACCCAAAGATAAAAATACTAGTTTGATAGAGGTAACAAAGGAAAGGAGCTAAGAAGGAAAAGACAAAGAGAGTACTAAGAAAAGGAGAAGTTAAGAAGGGAAGAGTTTAGAAAAAGAGATCAAGTTAAGACTGTTAACAGATAAAGAAGCTATGGTAAGATGAAGTGAGATAAGAAAAGAAAGGAAAGTGGAGGAAAGAGTCACACACGAGTAAGAGGTGGATTAAAGTTGCATAATACAAGTGAAAGGTTAGTCAGGTTTACTGCAGGGACAAAGCCAGTGATTTTGGAAGTGCAGTTTAATATTTTTTTTGAAGAGAGGCAATGATGTGATCATTGTTATGTTCCTAGGTAACAAATTCCATTTTGAACCTACTGAATTGGTGAATAGAGAGTCACCAGCAGTGCTATTTGCTTTTACAGAACTAGCCAAGATTTTATTAGAAGAGCGGAGAGAGTTAAGATTGTTATAAAGGGTTATGAGTTGAGATAGTATAGGGGTGTCATTTGGTTGGTACAGTATTTTATGGGCAATAGTGAGTTGAGGGATTACAAGAAAGTTCTGAAGCTCTAGCCAGCCTAGTTGTTTCAGGTTGAGACAGTGATGGGTTCTGTAGGGGTTACCGGTAGTGAAACGGGCAATGTTATTATAACAGGTTGCCAGTTTGTTGAGGTTGGTTTTCTTGAGGTTGGTGAAAATGGGTGAAGCATAAAGGAGAGTAGATATAAGATGGGAGTGAGCAATCCTAGTTCTAGTTGTAGGTGTAAGAAATGGTCTAATACAATATAAGGACCCTATTATTCTGTTGACAAGTTTTATGGTGTTGTTAATGTGTTGGTTGAAAGAGAGATTGTTGTCAATGGTAACACCTAAAAGTTTAGTTGTGGAGTCAGGTGAGATGACAGTGGCATTGTTAGAAGAGATGGTGAAGTTTAAGGGGGACTTCCTGGAAGTGGGGGTGAAGAGGAGAAGTTTGTTTTTTTTAGCATTTAGTAGGAGGAACCGGCTGGAGAACCATGTTTCCACAGTGTTAAAGGTTTTTTGAGTAAGAGATAAGTTCTGGGGTGGAGGATGCTGAGCAGATGAGTGTAGAATCATCTGCATATTGAATGCAGGTTGCTTGAGGGATTATTGTTTGGAGATCATTAATGAAGAGGGAAAAGAGAAGTGGGCCAAGAATAGAGCCTTGTGGAACTCCGATAGAAACAGGCAAAAGAGAAGAAATATGGTTATCCCAGAGAACTGCCTGTTTTCTGTTTGTAAGATAGGAACTAAACCATTTAGTGGCTGGGGTATCAAAAGAGAGGGATTCAAGAATATTAATTAATAAAGAGTGGTTGACCATATCGAATGCTTTAGAGAGGTCAATGAAGAGGGCAGAAGAGAGTAGGTTGTTGTTACGGTTATGATTGATGGTGTCTACAAAGGACAGCAGGACAGTAGTAGTACTGTGATGTGGTCTAAAGCCATATTGACAGTTTGCAATTATGTTGTGAAGAGAGAGGTATTGTACAAGTTGATGATGTATACATTTCTCCATAATTTTAGCTAGTGGAGAGAGGAGAGCAATAGGTCTATAGTTCGAGTAGTCAATGGAGTTTCCACCTTTATGAAGTGGGATAATGTGAGAGACCTTCCAGATATCTGGGATGGTTCCTTCTTTGATTGTCCTATTTATGAGAATAGATATAGGGTATGCAATAACCTTGGCAGCCTTTTGAAGAAAAAGTGAAGGGAGCTTATCAGCAGAGGGGGTACAAGGTTTTAGTTTGAGAAGGAGTCTGTATATGTAAGATGTAGAGATAGGTTGTAGAGAGAATTTAAAGGCAGAGTTTGTTAGGTTATTTGCTGGGTGGAAGTTGTTGGCATTAAGTTGTTTAGCTAGAGCTTGTATAGTTTCAGTGAAGAAAGAGTTAAAAGCATCTGCAGCTTGTTGAGGGGTATCAGGGTATCAGGGTCAGCATTAAGTGGGGGAGGTGTTTTGGAAGTTCCTGGGGAGAGGAGTCTATTAACTGATGACCAGAAAAGTTTAGAATTGTTAAGATGAGTTTGTTGTAGTTCGCAGTAGAATTTTTTTTTGTCAGTTATTATTGCCTTTTTAGTTAGATTTCTAAGTTGGCGGAAATGTAGTAGATCAGGGTTCTTTCTATGGGCTCTCCAAGTGGCCCAGACTTTGTTTCTATTGAGGATAAGTGTTTTGGTTTCATGGGAGAGCCAAGGGGCTCTGTTAGATTTCATTCTAATAGTACGTTCAGGAGCATGTATGTCAAGAATGGATAAAAAAGTTGTGTTAAAGTAAAATACTGCATCTTCAAGAGGAAGTGTTTTTAAGGGGTTCCACTTACATGCACTAAGTTCAGACCGAAACAGTTCCACATTAAAATGTTTGATGGTGCGTATTTTTCTTATAATGCCTGGATTTATACAATCAGCTTTTTCCCTTGTTAAGAATGTTAAGGAGTGATCACTAACATCATCTGGTAAGGTTCCTACTTTGTAAGTATTTTTGACTTTGTTTGTAAGTATCCGGTCTAATATGCTTTCTCTATTACTATGTTTGTTGAGCCTAGTAGTTGAGGTAATGGTTTGGGTAAAACCATGCAGGTTAATATGGAAGATGGATTTTCAGCATTAATGGTATTCCAGTCTATGTTCAGATCGCCTAGTATAATAGTTTCTTGGGGGTAAGTGGCAGATATCCAACTAAGATAATTTTCTAGGATAGGTATATTGTTACCAGGTGGCAGGTACATACAGATGATATAAAGGGATTTTTTGGAATTTAATAGGAGTTTAGTAATGATGGCTTCTACCTTGCTATCTTGAGTTGGAGAAGCTGGGAGGGTAGTGATATTTAGATGATTTTTAAAGAGGATTGCAACTCCACCTCCTTTGTGGTTGGGACAGTCGAGTCTTACTATATTGTAGCCTTGGGGAATAATCTCAGTGTCTTTAGTGATAGGTTTTAGCCAGGTCTCTGAGAGGCAGAGAATATCAAATGAATGTGTGTGATTCTAGAGTGCAGGGAGTGTGTGTACAGTGCGAGCAATGCTCGGACATGCCCCCTGCACTCTAGAATTGCCGTGCGGTAATCCCAAAGCAAGTAACAATCTCCATGGACACTATCATAACATAACAGTGTCTGCAGACAAAACACACAAAAGCACAGCCCCCCACAGTGGTCCAGCACACATAATGTCCAGAATGGTATGCCAGTGTACATGCTAGCATGCCAAATAAGTAAACATGTTCCTGAGAGGAACATGTAAACAAATTCCCCCATGAATTATGTAGTCATCCGGATGTCCTGCCCTAACCTGCAGAAAGCAATGTGCATACCCCTACAGTAAATAATAATTAAAAAAAGTTTATTTTTTTTCCTGTCCCCAATAAAGTTTAAGCACAGCTGAGGGGTTGTGCATGTCATGCAGCTGTGTATAGCATAGCTGAAACATCTGAAGGAGCTAAATAGAAGCATACAGGCAAAGCAGTCAAAGTCGAATAGTGTAGTGGTTAGTGCATTCACATAGCATGCAAACAGTCATGGTTTGAGCTCCACTGCACTTTGTACGTTTTTATATGTGAAAACAGCAGTAAAAGTATCTGTTTTATAAATAGGTAGTGAATAATATATATTTGTTAACCAGGGTAGTGTAGCAAGTCCAAATGTGTGGTGTCAGTGTAGTACAGATGTGACCCCCCATATAAACACAAGTGTCCCATGCAGTATAGCCACAAAAGAATATAATGTAATGAACACACATAGGGGGATATTATGGAAGGGAAACATACATATCATAAGATATAATTAAGAAGGAATCAAGCCCACAATCCTGATAGTCCATAAAATGAAAGATGAACAATGCTAAATTATGCTCAGCTATGCTTAGCCTGAGTAAGCATTGCTTATATTTGTGTGTTTGGCAATAATTATCAAGCCTAAGTGGATTTGTGCACTGGTAAGCAGTGCTTAGCATCTATCCCTTTAAGCAATGCCTATCTTTGCCAAGCTGGTTTGCCCGTGACTTACTTAGCTCAGCATATTCAAAACCATCCAATCACGGCAAAGTGCAGGAAATCAGCCCTATTTAAACCTTGCAGGGTGGAATACAGCCCATAACCAGTTGTAGCTCATTACTGCAGGCACTATGGCTGGAGTTAGTGAAGGTGTGCACTTTCAGGCGCAGTGCTGGGGCATTCAGGAGTCCAGGGTCATGGTTGGACTCCTAGTACAAAACATGAAGGGAGACTGCTGCAGGATCAGTACCAGGGCTCCCAATACAAAGCAAAGGCCTGGGACCATCTTGCACATGACCTCACCAGTGCCACTGGCATCCCTCAGACTGGTGAATAGGTCCATCACCACTTTGCTGACTTGAAGCATAGGAAGAGGGAGCTCTTGGACAGGTGGGTCCAAGATGCATGGGTGAGGAATGTCTCAGCTGAGTGTAAGTATCAGTATCAATAAGTGTTTTCCAAAGTCCAGCCTGTGAATGTGATGGATATGCATGCATAAATGTTTCCCTATCTCCTGTACAGCTGCAGATGAGAGGGCTGCGAACATGGGGCACCCATGCCAGCAGGCTGCTAAGGCTGTGTCGTGAGGCTGGTGAGTACAAATCTAGTTTGTAATATTCATAGCAATAAATATAAAAGAGTAGAATGTCACCTTTCAGTATTTAAAATGGGTATGGTTTGAACTGATTAAATGAGACATTAGTAGAGTAATAGTGATGTACAGAGTATATATCAATAAAAGTGTCAGTACCTGTCAATAAAAGTCAAAACCCCAGACTGGTCGTGTTTACTTTTGTATGTGGTGGCATGAATTGAAATGTGTACAGTTTCTGCACAGCAACTATAGCTCTGAAAGCATTAAGTAATCAAGGCTCATCTGACAAAGATTGTGGAGTTGTAAAACAGGAGATTAACTACATGAAATGTTCCATGCACCAAGATCTGATACCTGAATAGTAATGTTGTGTTAACCAGTGTTTTTCAGACTGTGCTATGTCAATGTATGAATACACAGTATAAGAACTATCTGCCATGCATGAATGTCAGAATTACAAGTTCAGATTATACAACCAAGAGAGTATTAGGCAGAAAACAGTCAAATGAGAGACAGCAGTTTCTCAAGAGCTCATTCTGATGAAACACAAACTTTATTCTATTTTATGCACAAACAGGCACAGTTCAAATCCCGGGAGTGGTAGTAAGCTGTATGCATATTTTCACTCAGGAATATGTGAATATGTGTAGAAACAGACAGGTAGTGTTAACAGAAATTTCCTCCACAGGTATGCCAGGTAAGAAAAGGTATATATTAGCTGTAAAACGGCTGTACTTATACAGTCTGTAGTCTCCTCCAAGAAATATCCCTCAAGTGTCACACTGGGTGATCGATAGAAATCATAGTAGAGTATGTCAGTAGCACACACACACACACACACACACACACACACACACACACACACACACACACACACATACACACACACAGTATGAGTGCACATATGTAACACTGACAATGTAAATATGGATAGAAACAGTCAGGTAGTGTTAACGGAAACTTTCTCCACAGGTCTGCCAGGTAAGAAAAGGTATAAATTAGCTGTAAGAAGGCTGTAATTATACACTGTGTTCAAACATACCACTATCCAACCCAAGGCCATAGGATGATGTAAAGTGAGATAATACCTGGAGAGTAATGATTAGAGCAATGATCATTAAAGTTGTGAGCAATTGAAGCCTATACAGTTGTTAATTGACATCTCTCCCTCTCCCCCACCCTATCTGCACCAAAATCTAAACATAAATCAATGGGTATGTTTTTCACCAAACCTACTGTTGGGACATGTGTCCTATTGTTCTACAAATATTTAAACATTTGACTATTAATGTTCCCTGTTCAAATGCTATCATTGGTGGCCTGTTGCTATCAATGTAACCTACATGTCGTTATAATGCGCACTCTGGTTCCATATATGTATGTGTTCTGTTTTCTATGCAACTGTTCCATATCTGTTGTTTTGGGTTATGGGAATTGTTAAGACTGGTAGAGATGGGTGAAGGCTGCCAACCTAGTCCAATAGAAGTTGGTACATAATTCTATCATTTGTAAACACTTTAAAAGGTTGAACTTAAAACAATGTGGCAACATTACCATCCGCTGTAAAGAAAGCTAAGTCAAGCATTTTTGTTGTTCCTTTGAAATTAAAATTATTTCATCACTGCATTTTATGTTTTACAAGTTGGCTCCAGTCTGGCTAGATGAAGGCTTCCTGCCTATTGTTTTAAGGCTAAAGTTAATGACCAGAATTTACACGTGGAATGTCCTTTACTGCTCTAAATGTAAAATAATGTAAATGTAGTTTATGGGTGGCCTGGGAACCCAGGGAAGTTTAAGAAATGATGTAATGTTTTATCAGAACTGCAGTTTCAATTTAAACACTGAGAATCAGAGATTATTAAGCATTTTTATCTTGGACATTCAACTCATCAGCACTGCCTTATGCTCTGTATGTAAGTAGGATTTTAGCACTGTGATTTTTCTTTGGAATAGTTAGGAATTAGAAGGTTTAGACTAAGCGTTTTTCTGTATTCATATCAGACCTTTCCTACTGTATTGTTTTAAGTATTTCTCTGTGATCTCTGAACTCTTGAGTAGCATTGTGTTGCAGTAATATTGTCTTGTGTCTTTATTATTTATAATTAAATATTTTTAAACACTTTCAACTGTGGGTGTTTTATGTAGAGATAATTTAAGCTCTAGAGTACATTGCATGTCTTTGGTAAAACTGTACCAGGCCCCTCTAATAGCTTTAGCTCTGGTTCACACTTACTATTGGATAATAATATTGCACAGTAATAACTGGACACCCTTTTAAGGGCCTGTGAATAGCTGATAAATATTATCTGGGTTGTAGCTAGTGGTACTACCGTATAGTCTGGGTAACAGGGGCCCAGCTGGGGAACTGTGCCAGCCTTTCCCAGAAGTTTCTGTGAAGTTGTGTGAACTCTTATCTCAAAGCGTGTGTGTGTCAGCTACTTGGGCACGGACACGAAGCACTGGGTGGACAGAGAGGGTGCTGGAGATTTTAGCTTGCCCAGCTAGGCTGGGATTTGGACCCTATAGCTGTGCCAGTGGGGAGTCTTACTGGGGACTTGGGGAGCAAGGGAGTGACCAGCCCCAGACTGAATGTGATCTCTGTGTGCTCTAAAGGGAAATTGCACTTTACTGTGTGTATTTGTTATCCTTTTCTCATATATGAAATTCCCTCTCTGGTGTTAGTGGTGAGGACTGAGGTTCATTGATTGCTGGGCCAGGCCACGGATGTCACATATTAATTGCTGGCAGTGGTTGGGATATCCTCACATATTAATTGGTGGCAGTGGTTGGGATATCCTCACATTTGTGTTTGGCAGCGGTGGGATATCCACATCACATATTAATTAGTTGGCAAATACTAATTGGCTTGTAGTGGTGTGGATAGAGGGAATCCTGTAGCTTGTGTACAGTGAGCTTTGAAGGTGTTTTGTACTCTAAAACAGTCACGCAGTAAATACTCAGAGTTCAGATCACAATTGTTTTATTTCTTTTGTTAGCTTAGTTAGTCAGGGTGAGCAGGCAGCATGTCAGCAGAGGACTATGGAAAGCTGACTAGGAGTCATCTGGTGGAGATGTGCCAGGCTAGGAGACTGGTGCATGGAAACCTGACTAAGGCAGACCTGACTGCAGCCTTGGTTACATCTGCATCAGAAAACGGCAACCAGGAGGACAATCAGAGTGGCAGAAGAGATAAAATTCCCCCGAAGAATGGACAGCTCAGCCTTTCTGCAGTGGACTTAAAAATCCATCTGGAGCTAAAGAGACTTAAGTTGGAGGCCAGGCATGTGGAATTAGAAGCAGCTGTGAGACTGAGGCATCTACAGGCTGAGGAGGATGAGAAACTGTTACATTTGGAAGCTGAGGAACAAAAAAAACAGAGGCAGCATGAGAAGGAGATGCTGACTTTTCGCCAGAGTCATGGAGATAATAGGGAAGGGAGTAACTGGACCCCAGAAGCACAAAAAGTCAGTAAATTTCTTCCGCAGTTTAAAGAGGGAGATAATTTTGATAGTTTCATTCATATGTTTGAGAGAGTATGTAAACAGTATGAAGTTGGCCAAGGGCTCTGGGTACGGTTCCATATCCCCTTACACCATAGTAATGCTGTAATTGCATTAGCTAAAATGTCTGACGTTGCATGTTTTGATTATACTGCTGTAAATAAATGTATTTTAGAACTGTTTAAGCTAACACCTGAAACGTATAGGAAAATGTTTTGTGAGCATAGACACAAGGCAGATGAATGTGTGTGTGAATATGTTGCTGAATTGAGCACTTATTTCCATAGGTGGGACAGTGGATGTCAGGTCACCACTTCTGAAGGGCTGGCAGACCTTTTGGTGAGGGAACAAGCCCTTAGCACTTTGCTTGAGGACATGAGGATCTGGTTAGCTGATTGACAATGTGCTACTTCAGATGAGTTGGGGAAGAAGGGATACCTATACCTGGCAAGCAGGGTAGCCCTGCACAGGAAGGGGACCCACAGTACTGCTCATGGGTCTCAAGGAACCCATGGTGGGCAGCACAGACTGCCCCAACAGAATCTGTCAGTAGCAGGGGAAGCCACTAGTCCAGGTACACATCCAGGAGCTAGGGTTAAATGAATGCAACCAGTGGGGCCATGTGGCATACAGGTGTCCATGGAGGCAAGGTAGGGAACCAAAGGTGAGGGAGCCAGTAAGCCGGAAAGATAAAATGCCAATAGTAGGTTGTCTTGAGACAACAGGGGTACTGAACCACCATCCTGCAGATGTTCTGATAGGGAAGGATTTAGATGAGGCAGTACCATGTGCTTATGCAGTTACATGCAGTGAGGCTAGAAGACAAGCATGTGGGTCTGGTAGCCTGGGGGAGAC
Source organism: Protopterus annectens (assembly GCF_019279795.1). NCBI lineage: Eukaryota > Metazoa > Chordata > Ceratodontiformes > Protopteridae > Protopterus > Protopterus annectens. The sequence continues at coordinate 175,442,680 of NC_056730.1, read as the reverse complement.
CCAAACAGACTGCATACTTGCAGCCAGGACTGGTGAGGTGGTTACTTCAGGGAGGGAGCTACCCTGTAGCAGTGAAACTGAAAGTGAGCCACAGCTGCTTGTGGGTACTGATGGTCCCTTGGACAGAGTGACTGCAAAGGTAGAGGTGAGTAGTAGTACCCAGGCTGACAGTGAGGCACTACTATCAGAGGATGCCAGACCTCCTGTGGAAGGGGAGCTGGGAAGGGTTACAAGGAGAGTTGAGACAGGCTCAGCTCTCAGACCCTACATTGCAAGGCCTGAGGCAGGTAGCTAGGGAGGCACCTGATTCTCAAGGAAATGGGGAATCTGTATATTGGGACAAAGGGTTACTATACAGAGAGTGGACCCCTGAGGGAGGGCTAGAAGGTGAGAGAGTACAGTAGTTGGTAATGCCTAGAGCCTACCATCTGGGGCTTCTAGCCATAACCCATGATATTCCCTTTCAGGTCATATGGGCATAAAATGTACAAAGAGGCATATTATGCAGAACTTCTATTGGCCTGGAATTTCAAGAGATGTAATGGGGTACTGCAGAACCTGTGAGCAGTGCCAAAAGGTAGGCAAGGCAGGAGACAAGGTGAGAGCTCCTTTAGTGCCTTTGCCTGTGATTGAGGAGCCATTTCAGAGGGTAGCTATGGATATTGTGGGTCCTCTGAGTACCCCAAGTTCCACAGGGAAAAAGTATATCCTAGTGGTAGTGGATTATGCTACACGATACCCTGAGGCAGTGGCTTTGTCCTTCATTGAGGCAGAGAAGGTGGTAATGCTTTGTCAGAGATTTTCATCAGGGTAAGTTTCCCAAAAGAAATATTGACTGACAGAGGTGCCGATTTAATGTCAGACCTGCTGGCTTGTCTGTGGAAGTCCTGTGGGGTGAAGCACATTAAGACCACCCCCTACCATCCCCAGACTAATGGTCGTGTTGAGAGGTTAAACTCTACAATCAAGTCCATGCTACGGGCATTTGCAGATCAGTTTAAGAGGGATTGGGACAAATATTTGCCTCATCTGTTGTTTGCTTATGGAGAGGTTCCCCAGGAATCCACAGGTTTTTCACCCTTTGAGTTGCTGTATGGGCATAGGGTGAGGGCACCTCTAGATTTAATTTGAGATGAGTTGGAAAGTTAGTGTAAGTCTCACAAGGAGTCTGTTGTGGCATACATCCTAAACCTCAGGACAAGGCTCAGGGAACTCATGGGCTTGGCCCAGGAGAACCTGGCAGAAGCCCAACAACAGAAAAAGATGTGGTATGACAGGAATGCTTGAGCTAGAGAGTATGCTGTGGGGCAGCAGGTAATGGTTCTCATTCCTGTCAAACACAAGCTGCAAGCAACTTGGGAGGGTCCCTACAAGGTGGTAAGAAAGGTAAGTGATGTTAACTACATGGTGGAACTGCTAGGCAGATGGCAGGGGCACAAATTGTACCATGTTAACATGATGAAACATTACCATGATAGGGAAGCCCTTGTGCTGAGCATTTGCAGTGGATTGCAGGAGGAGTCTGAGGGAGATCTGGGGATTGATCTCCTCAGTGTTGCTCAGGCTGACACCTCAGTGGAAGGGGTTGCAATGTCCCAGTAGTTATCTCCTACCCAGGTTTGAGAAATCCGAGCAGTGTTGCAGGAATTTGGGGACATGTTCACTGGGAAACCAGTGTGCACCCACCTAGTGCAGCACCAGGTGAATACAGGACCCCAAAGGCCTATTAGGCAGGCCCATTATAGGGTGCCTGAGAGAGTGAGACAGACTCTGAGGAAGGAGGTCCAAGAGATGTTGGAACTAGGGGTGATTCAAGAGTTCAACAGTCCCTGGGCTTCCCCAGTGGTGCTGGTGCCAAAGAAAGATGGCAGCACCAGGTTCTGTGTGGACTACAGGAAATGAAATAGTCACACAGAGTCAGATGCTTACCCCATGTGTAGGACATATGAAGACCTAGAGCAGCTGAGTGGGGCTAAGTATCTTACAACCATTGATCTTACCAAGGGTTACTGGCAGGTGCCCTTGACCCCCAATGCTAGAGAGAAGTCAGCCTTTGTGACTCCTTTGGGCGTGCATGAGTTCACAAAGATGTCCTTTGGAGTGAACAATGGCCTAGCGACTTTCCAGAGGCTGGTAGATAATATCTAAACAGGAGCAGGAGGGTTTGCCTTTGCTTACCTATATGATATTGCAATCTACAGCCATTCCTGGCCAGAGCACCTTCAGCATGCCAGGGAGAAGCTGGGCAGACTACAGAGGGCAGAGTTGACCATTAAGGCAAGCAAATGTCAGGTGGGTATGGCAGAAGTCTCCTTCTTAGGACATAGAGTGGGGAGTGGTAAGTTAAGGCCAGAACCTGCTAAAGTGGAAGCCATTCAGACATGGCCTGCACCTGTTACTAAAAAGCAGGTGAGGGCATTTTTAGGGACAGCAGGGTACTACAGAAAGTTTGTCCCCAGTTATAGTTCCATAGCTGCTCCCCTCACAGACCTGACAAGGAAGAACAGGCGAGGTAAATTTGTGTGGACCCAAGCATGTGAGCAGGCATTCCAGAAGCTTAAAGAAGCTTTGAGAGGGCCCCATGTGTTAGCCAGTCCAGATTACAATAAAGAATTTGTTGTGCAGGTGGATGCTTCAAACCATGGGTTGGGGGCTGTACTTAGCCAGATTTCTTCAGAGGGGGAAGAGCACCCAGTGATTTTATCTCAGTTGTAGGCTCCTACCCAGGGAGGAATGCTATGCAGCTGTAGAAATGGAATGTCTAGCCATAGTGTGGGCACTGCAGAAACTTCAGCTTTATCTGTATGGAAGAAAATTCACTGTTATGACAGATCACAACCCTCTAACATGGCTAAACAGGGCCAATCAGCAAAATGCCAAGTTGTTAAGATGGAGCCTGGGGTTGCAAGCATATGATATGCCAGTGCAGCACCGCAGTGGGAGTAACAATGTCAATGCAGCTGGGCTCTCAAGACAGGGAATGGGATATGTATACTCAGACCTAATCCTCTTAAGCAGCATTTCTCAAGGGGCACTTGAAAAACTAGCTTAAGTTCTATGGGGGGGGGGGGTATGTGAAGACTGGTAGAGATGGGTGAAGGCTGCCAGCCTAGTCCAATAGAATTCGGTACATAATTCTATAATTTGTAAATATTGTGAAAGGTTGAACTTAAAACAATGTGGCAACATTGCCATCTGCTGTAAAGAAAGCTAAGTCAAGCATTTCTTGGTGGTCCTTTGAAATTAAAATTATTTCATCACCGCCTTTGATGTTTTACAAGTCGGCTCCAGTCCAGGTAGATGAAAGCTTCCTGCCTATTGTTTTAAGGCTAAAGGTAATGACCAGAACTTACACGTGGAATGTCCTTTATTGCTCTAAGTGTAAAAGAATGTAAATGCAGTTTCTGAGTGGCCTGGGAACCAAGGGAAGTGAAAGAAATTATGTAATGTTTTATCAGAACTGTAGTTTCAATTTAAACAGTGAGAACCAGAGATTATTAAGCATTTTGATATTGGACATTTTCATCTCATCAGCATTGCCTTCTGTTCTGTATGTAAGTAGGATTTTACCACTGTGTTTTCTCTTAGGAGTAGTTAGGAATTCGAAGATTTAGACTAAGTGTTTTTCTGTATTCATATCAGACCTTTCCTACTGTATTGTTTTAAGTATTTCTCTGTGATCTCTGAACTCTTGAGTAGCATTGTGTTGTAGTAGTATTGTCTTGTCTTTATTATTATTAAATATTTTTAAACACTTTCAACTGTGGGTGTTTTATGTAGAGATAATTTAAGCTCTAGAGTACATTGCATGTCTTTGGTAAAACGGTACCAGGCCCCTCTAATAGCTTTAGCCCTGGGTCACACTTATTATTGGATAATAATATTGCACAGTAATAATTGGACACCATTTTAAGGGCCTGTGAGTAGCTGATAAATATTAGCTGGGTGGTGGCTAGTGGTACTACCATATAGTCTGAGTAATAGGGGCACAGCTGGAGAACTGTGCCAGCCTTTCCCAAACGTGTTTGTGAAGTTGTGTGAACTCATCTCAAAACGTGTATATGTCAGCTACTTGGGCAGGGACATGAAGTACTGGATGGACAGAGAGGGTGCTGGAGATTTTAGCTTGCCCAGCTAGGCTGAGATCTGTACCCTATAGCTGTGCCAGTGGGGAGTCTTACTGGGGACCTGGGGAGCAAGGGAGCGACCAGCCCTTGACTGACTGTGACCTCTGTGTGGTCTTAAGGGAAAGTGCTCTTTACTGTGTGTATTTGTTATCCTTTCCTCATATATGAGACGCCCTCTCTGGTGTTAGTTGTGAGGATTGAGGCTCCTTGATTGCTAGGTCAAGGCACGGGTGTCAAAGGAATACCTATGTATGCTGTTATAACTAATCTTGGAAAATGTTTTTCATGACTAACCAACATATGTTATAAAACTGCAACACCATAGCATGTCTGGGAAGGCTGATCACAGTGGATCCACCTGTCCCTCCTCAACTGGCCATGGCACCAGGCCCCCAGCACATTAGGAACCCAACATGGGACCTCCACATCCCCTGGTCCTGCACGACTTTTGGGTGGAACCACCTCAGGGAATGGGGCCTGCCCCCCCCCGGGAGCAGGCATGGACAGGACACTGTCACCTATCATCAGATCTGGGGATTGGTGCATAGTGAGCTTTGAAAGGAGTTCTGAGATCTGCTATGCCAGCTTGAAAGCCAAGTGGTGCATCTTGAGGGTCAGCCTACCCCTCCTGCTCAGCCCCCAACACAGCCACCTTTGGGGCCATGAAGGTGCAGTGGTGACTGCACATGGGTGGGGATCTCAGTCCCACTGTATCCATTTGGGGGCTTCTGGTCATCCGATTCCCAACCACCCTCCTTGGCCAAGGTGTTTACCCCCCCACATATGTTATATACCTCCCCTGTCTGCTGTCTTGTCTGTTTTGTCTGCCTTCCTACCCAACCTACATCCCCAAATATACCTACTATCCTTCCCCAACATCCCACTCTCACCTTATGGGAAAAAAAAAAAAGGCAATCTGTCCCCACAAAAAAAAATGTCACCCCATACATAGCTGTCCATTTCGAACATGTAGGCACTGGACACATGTAATCTGCTCGAACTGGCTTAACAACACATTACTGTTGTTCTCACCCTTCTCTCAGAGGTTTGAGTGTCCAAATTCACCTCCAAATTCTGTACAAGTGCACAGCTGTTGCTGAATCAGAAATGGACAGTTATGGACCTTTCTTGCACATCCCTAGCTGTATTTCATATTGTTTTTCCCTCTGTGTGCCCCCTTTTTTCACCACTTTCCTATCACCCCTTCTTTCTTTTAAAGGAATTAGTGCTGGGGTTAGTGGCAGTAAGTGAGTTTGGGTGATGCTAAGTGATGCCTACACAGATTAAGCAGTTTCCTGGTTAACCATGTGTTGGTATCAATTATGATTGTGCAAACCCGCTTACAACTGCTTAAAATTGCCTTAATCACTCTGTCTCCATCAGCCACTGTTCTGCCCAGCAACCAGCCTTTGCAGGTCTTGAACCCAGGACCCTATACACCATAGCAACAGCAATTGTCCATTAAGCCATCTGAACTACAGAAACAGCTGATGTTTTTTCAAACATATCATTCAGCACAGTCATTCAACATGAATACATGATTCAGTCAGGTTTTGTGTGTATGTGTATATATATATATATATATATATATATATATATATATATATATATATATGTAATGAGATGCATATATATGGAAAAATAAATACATAATATAAGTACAGATATACATATAAAATGTATACATATATACATATATATATATATATATATATATATATATATATATATATGTGTGTGTGTGTATGTGTGTGTATATATAAGTAAATAAATGCATATATATATATATATATATATATATATATATATATATATATATATATATATATATATATATATATATATATATATATATATATATATATATATATATATATATATATATATATATATATATATATATATATATATATATATATATATATATATATATGTTGTAAGTAATTGCTATGTTATATTGTTAATCGCTATGTAATCCAATGTAACTACTGTCTGTTTATTTTAACTGTGGGGATTTTCTCCCCGGACCTCTGCTGAAAATGGACCTACGCCCAGTCGGACACTCCCGGTCAACCAATCTAAATAAATAAATAAATAATATTTTAAATATATATGGGCCAGCTTGTTCATACCCCCACTACAGGTTGCAACATCCTTGATGTGGTCATTACTAACATGAGCGACTGTTGCTGTACACCAATAATCAACTCTTCCATGGTTAGATCTGACCACAAACTAATCTCCTTGGAAACCCACATCCCTCCACCCCTGCAAACGTAACCACCATGAAAAACATTTCTAAAGGTAACTTTGGGCTCCTACAAACAGAGCTGACTAACTTCATGGCACCCATGCAAATGGAGAATAGTTGCATGACTACCAAATCATACACCATTGCAGTGTATGAACACATCCACAAATGCATGGATTCCGCCATACCCAATAGAACCAAGACCCTCCCCTCCAAAGAAATGAAGCCAATCTGGTGGTCCCCTGCCATAGACAAACTCTACAACAGAAGGAGGAAAGTGATGTGGAATAAGGTGAAGCCACAGGACTGGAAAAACTCCCTTACCAGCCTCAGCAAAAAATTGAGATCCCTCATCAAATCTTCTAAAGCTAACTATGAAAACAGAATTGCAGCAGATAGTAAAGACAACCACAAGGCCTTCTATAGTTATGTAAAGAATCTCCCTGGCAATACCCATATTTGCTCTGAGCTACTGCACAATGTTACCTCCTACACTGAGCCAGCAGATATTGCCAATATACTGGCTGACAGATTCAGTGCCTCCTTTACACCTCTCTCCCCCAATGAAGGACCAATCACAATGCCATTAGATTGCCAGGCACTTAGTATTACTGCTGCACAGGCTAGGCCAAGAATACAGCAGCTATGGGACCTGACAATATCCCAGGCTGTGTTCTACATGAACTACAGAGTGAACTGGCATCTCACCTATGTGCCCTGTTCAACCACAGCTTCATGTCCCTACTGAATGACACACTGCTACAGTCATCCCTCCCCACAAAGAAGTAGTGACTACAGACCCTCGGAACTATCTCCCCATTAGCCTGATGAGTCTCTTATGCAAAGCTATTGGGCACATCATCATGGACCTAATAAACAGGGATATAGGAAATCTCCAGACTCTGGATTCAACACAGTTTGGTTTTGTGAAGGGTAGGTCATGCCTGCTCAACCTGGTTGACTTCTTTGAGTCAGTCACTAGAGCTGTGGATGAAGGCAAGGTGTTTAATACAGCCTACCTGGGTCTGGCCAAGGCCTTTGATACCATTTCCCACTCAAGAATCATGGAAAAACTCATTAAGCTAGGCATCAGCCCCTATATCACTAGGTGGGTTGCAAACCAGCACACAGATAGAACCTACACCGTGAAAGTAGCTAACTCCAAGTCAGACTACTGCCAGTCATGAGTAGAGTCCCACAGGGTTTGGTTCTGGGTCCTCTCCTAATTAGTATCTACACCTCTGAAGTCCAGGGCAAAGTTTACAGACAAATGCAAGTTGGGAGCTGTTATTAACTCCGCAAGTGATGTTGATATCCCACAGAAAGCCCTCACTGAATCCAACGACTGGTATCAGAACCATGGCCTTAAGCTCACTGACAAAAAAACATGTAGTCATCCCCTTTTGGAGAAACCCGGTTCCATGACTTACCACATCAATAGTAGTCCCCTGAACACAGAAGGCGTTATAAGAGATTTAGGAACACAGGTTGACAGCAACCTTTCCCTTGACCACCACATTGCCACTGTGGTCAGAAAGTCCTTCTGTGTGGCATATCTCATTACTAAGGCTTTTGCCTTCAGGAAGAATGAGGTCATTGTCTCCCTCTACTTTTCCCTCATTAGGCCAATCATCAAATACAATGCCCCATTTGGCATGTACCTCACTAGACACCTGCAACAAATGGAGAGGCTGCAAAAGTACCTCACAAACAGGATCCTAGGCCTTAAACACTTATCCTATATGGACAAACTCCAACTATATTCTGTATCATATTGCCTACATAGAGGTGATCTCTGCTTGACTTAGAAAACTATGTCTGACCCAGCTCTGTTAGAAATACTACAGCTAGAGAAATCCCAATCCCCCACACCATACACTCCACAGACCTCAACCTCATTACCACAATCAATACAACATGGTTCAGGGGCAGGTTCATAACACAGAGAGTGCCCATGATATGGAATACACTTGGTATACATGTCTAGCAGAACACCTCACTGGCTCTCTTCAAGAGAAATCTTGATGAGTGGATGGGAAGTAGAAAATCCACCCCAGGGATCACTCCAGTGACTTTACTCGACAGAGGCGCTGTGAGTTATGGTCAGGTGGCACAATGCCAGGGTAATCCCATGGGCTAGGCTTCTAAAGGCTCCAGGCCCATTAGCCTAGTACACACCTATGAACCTATGAATATATATATATATATATATATATATATATATATATATATATATATATATATATATATATACACTTACATACAAATATATAGAGAGAGTGCATGTCCAAAAACACAGTACTGTACAGTTAATATAATAATATCATATTAATATCCAATAGGAGATATATCAAAACGTACAGCTCAAACCCCAAGAACAAGATAGTGCAGAGTCCCAGCTTTGCATGCAGGGGTGCATGGTTCGAGTACCGAATTTTACATGGAAAAGCAGTGTTAACAGTACTAATTCAATAATACAATATGTGTTACATTTTTTTGGCAACCAATGTACTGTAACTGATGTAACATGCAAGTGTGAGTTCATATAACATGTGATATTACTTATGTATACACAAGTGTCCCATACAGTACAGTCACACCCCTTGCTACTGTAATGACAGCACATAGAAGCAAGTTCTGTAAAGGAAATCAAATACACATATTAATGAAGCCATTACTCTGCTATTTTATAAGACTGGAATGTGAGCAATGGTTTCCAGGGCTGAGCTATGGTTAGCAGGTTTAAGCATTGTGCAAATGTGAATGCACTTAGCTCAGCTAAATGGATTTGCGCACTGGTAAATGTCATTAAGTGAAGCCTACACAGGTTAAGCACCTATTGGTTTAACCGTAAGTTAGCACTGCTTACCATCACACAAACCCTGGCAAACCCGCTTACAGCTGCTTAAAACTGCTTTAATCACTCTGTTTCCATCAGCCTCTGTTCTGCCCAGCAACAAAATAAACAGCCCTTACAGGTCTTGAACTCAGGAGCCTGTACACCACAGCAACAGTGTGCCACTAATCCATCGGAGCTACAGAAATGCTTGGTGCTTTTTCACACATACCATGCATTACAGCCACTTTACAATAGGGAAGAGACACTTTGCAATCAGGAGTGATTGGTATCTACAAATATATGTATGAAAAGAAACATATCCATACAGAGAGGGATAGATATGTATGGTGATACATATATATGTATTACCAATAAATACTGAGGTGTGTGTATGTTAGCATTTACTGATTGCATTCACCAGAATATGCTATTGATGTGCCAAGGACAACACCTGCCTGAGGAGCAGAAAAAACATAACAGGCAAACCTCTCGCCATTATGTGGATAGCCCTACAGTTGACAGCTATGCAGACACAGAAACTTTATCAGACTGAAACCCATGCAGAAGTAGCATGTTCAGACAAACCCTGTTAAACTAGCAGTATTCAAACCATATAACAGCAATACTCACATTCTGCCCCTAAGTCTTGAACCTTCTCCACCATTTAGTTGGCTTGTCTCCACAAGTCTTGTTGTAAGAGGTATTAGCTCACACACTTTCAGGATGTCTTCCTCACAGGTAAGGGAATGGGCCAATGCCCACATGGAGTACTCAGTTATAGGAGTGTGCTGTCATGACATTGCCTATTGGAGTAACTACACAGCTGCTCTGTATGCAGTTAGCAACTGGGGAACACCAGTTGGTGCACAGGCCATCACATGGTCATGAGCATTATCTACAAAAGTCAAGCTACTATGTATTCAAACCACATACGTCATAGACAGTGATACAATTAAAAACAGAAGGACTGAATACAGAAGAAGTATTTAACCAAATCCACTTAAAAAGTATGTGAAACAAGTAAGCATGTAATTGAATGCAGTAGATGGTCTGTAATAATGGAAAATAGGAGTTTGAAAGAATATGTCTCAATAAGACTTGCTTTACTGATGTACTGCTGAGCAGCACTGATGGTCATAGAAGGTGGCTCTGTCTGCAGTGACATAGATCACAGCTCAGGCCCCTGACACAACCCAGGAAAGGACAGCTGACATTTGCCAACTACTGCAGTGTCTGTAAAACACCACTGACTCTACCACTGCCAGCTACTTGGATGTTGTACATATCCATACGTTACTTGTGAATATAACTATGATGCACATTTTGTCTTGTAAATATAAGGGACCTATGCAGAGCATGTGCATAGTAAAGTACTGTTGCAGAAGTGTGTGTTGAAATACATGTGATAAAGTGAGTTCATACCATTCAACTGTACAGTCTTATAAGACATGCGTGCCTGATATCTGTAGTCACTTATGCATAGAGTTGTGTTATGTTAGGTAAACCATTGTCAAGTCTGTTAACAATGATACCGTTACATAATAGCCTAGATATGAATGTGGGACATCCTCCAGGTCAGCCCTGTGATAGCAAAGCCTACTGTGCAATGAACTTACTGTAAGTTGTGCATGTTCTACTTGTGTGTAATATCAGTTTCAGTGCATACACAGACATAAATGTTTACAGGTACTGGTTGTTGCATTGCCATGATAATGATATGGGTAGTAGAATAGGCATGATTATCAGGTTGTAATTGGAGAAGGGTGCAACTGTGTTATGACCCTCTGTCCATTCCTACCATACAAAAATGAGACCACAGAAAATCTTTTCAAAACATTTCCCATTTTGAATGTGACCCATAACTTGTACAATTCTATTGACAAGCAAATCTTTTAGGGGAGAAAACATAAAACATAAAAAACATACTATAAACTGGTTGCATACATGTGCACACACATAAACTACTACTTAATTGATGCACCTCTTGCAGTAATCACAGCATTATCTTTTTGGTTACTCACATGCCATCAATTAACAAGACTCTGATTAACCCCAAATAATGTTCAGCTCTCCTAGAAGGATTTATTTGACATTTACTCAGTTGCTTTCTACAGCAAAATACATGTTTGGCAGAGAGCTTACAAAGCATTGAAGGGATCTCATTGTGGAAAGATATCCATCAGGAGAAGAGTAGACAGTGTCCACAACATTGGATATACCATGGAATACAGTGCAGACAGTCATCAGACAGTGGAGAAGATATGGGACAACAGTGACACTGCAAACACCTGAACGTCCATCCAAAATGGATGACATAACAAGATGACAACTGGCCATGGAGGCTGCCAGGGGACCTACAGCAATGCTGAACAAGCTGCAGGAATGCCTGCCAAGTACTGGGTGTGTGCCACATGTCACAACAATCTTCTGTATTCCCCATTTGTCTGCCCTATGGGGTATGGTTGCTAGATGAAAGCCTTTTCATACACAGAAAAATGTCCAGGGCTGGACAAACATTGCCAAATAGTATATCAAGTCTCCAAAAAGCATGTTGGACAATGTGTCATGATCTGAAGACACCAAGGTTGAACCTTTAGCCCACAATTCCAAGAAGTATGTTTGGCTCAAACCAATACTTTACATCACCAAAAGAACACCATTCCCCCTGGTGAAGCATGGTGGTGACAGTATGCTGTGGGGTTGCTTTTCAAAAGCTGGAACTTGGCCTCTTCTCAAGATGGAGAGAATTATGAACAGTTCAAAATACCAACCATTTTTGTCCCTAAACCTTCAGTCATCTGCTAGAAAGCTGAAGATGAAGAGAGATTTTACCCAAGCATACATCCACATTGACAAAATAATGGCTTCACCAGATGAAAATTATAGTTTGTGAATGTAACAGCCAGTGGCCAGACCTACATCCAATAGAAAATCTGTGGGTTGCCCTGAATAGGGCTGTGCACAAGAGATCCCCTCACAAATTGATATATTTGTAGTACTGTTGCAAGTAAGACTGGGCAACTATTACCAAGTAAAGATGTGCCATGATGATAGACTCTGAACTAAGATGACTGAATGTTGTCATCTCAACAGGTGCTTCCACAAAGTATCTGTTTAAGGGTGTGCACACTCATGCAACCAGCTTATTGTACTGATTTCAATTTACAGATATTTTCCCACAACAGATTGTTATGTTTTCAATGGAATTGTACAGGCTATAGGTCACATTAAAGGTGGGAATTGTTTTGAAATTAGTCATTGTGGTGTCAAGTTGAAATAGCACAAAGATCAGGCATTGTAACAGGGGTGTGTACACTATAGCCACTTTAACTGTATGGACTCAGCAATACCTGACCTGTAAAACCCACCTCCACCAAGGTAGAGTAATCCCCTTTAGTGGACAGCAGCAATACACAAACCACATACTAGATTGCTATATTGCTGTGCAGGGCCACATAGGTGCAGACAACAACTTGGAATCATGTCCACCTCTATCTAAACAAGCATGTAAGGTCACATGTGACTCCCTGTAAGGCTAACTATGAGTACAAATCACACATATCCACACTGCCAAAGCCAGTCACAAGGGAGTCTTCGCATATGTTGTCAGTCTCAGAGGCAACAACACAATTCACCCTGTACTGGTGTTAAATCACACCTCATACACACATGCCATAGCTATAGGAAACCTGCATTAGACAGGTTAAGTGTGAACATCACTCCTTTGTCCCCCCATCCCTATAGGGAGATATGCACATCAACCACACCCCTCCCCTCATCACTGGTGAGCAGGTACATATTGCCTACTGAAAGGCAACAACAGAAAGTCTCCATGGGGCCTGATAACATCCATGTCTGCATTCTACATAAACTTGGGCATATGCTCACAGTTCCATCACACACTATAGTCAAACACACCCTCAGCAACATCCACACCCCATCCACATGGAAGATGGCCACTGTCATTCCTCTACACATAAATGAATAGGGAATAGAGGTTTATGCAATTAACTGCCCATCACTGGGGAAATATGACACATCAGGGCCAGGAGTGCAATGCAAGCTAATATTGTGCTGATAGATTACAGGGGTATGGTGTAGTTGTGAATGCTGGCAACAAATATCCACTGTTGATGTGCAATTTCTGTCCATACAGTTAACAACTGTATATAGACTTCTGCCGTGGTGCATTGTTGCCTCACAGCAAGAGGTTCTCCCATTCGATTCCTGGCTGGAGTGCGGGGAGTGCCTTCTGTGTGGAGTCTGCATATCCTCCCAGCGGTTGGGTGGGCATTTGAAAGACATGCGTAAATGGGCATGCCTTTGTTGAAGGTTGAACATCAAGCTGGTACCTTGGCATTCGTGAAAATCAACTGCCAATCATTAGCGGACCAGAGTTCCGCTGTGGCGACCCCTAACCGGGAAAAGCCGAAAGACAACAACAACAACTGTTGACAAATGTATGAAGTGCTGTGATGTGTTTCACTGTTTATGTCTTCCAGGCAGGATGCAGCACACCTGAAATTCACCCTACAGTGCAGCAGAAACACCTGAAATAATTGACACCATTGTCAACCATTATGAAGTCATGTTTGGCCGTACTCAGGAGCATCTGCGGGAGTGGACCGCCCTGTGGAATGACCTAGTCCACAGGGTAAATTATGTCAGCCTGCACACAAGAACCTGCGAGCAGGTCTGGCATCGTGCTACCGACCTCATAAGTAATGCTTGGTGAAGGGCTGCTGCCATAGCCAGAGAAGCAACAGCCACAGGTGGGGGCCCAGTCTTACAGGCCCCACTGACACCCACCGAGCAGCTCCTCACCAACCTTGGTGCACCCACCCCAAGCACACAACATCTTGCTGAATCCAGCATTATGGATGTTGGTGCCCCCCCACACAATGGACGAGGATCGTGCAGGTAAGGCCCTAGTGCACATTAGTAGAGTACTTTATCATACATACTTGTATCTGTAGAATATCTACATGCATATGTCAGATAAGATAATAGGTGTGGATGAGGTTTGGTAATGCACATAAGTGCACATCTATGGTGATGGGCAGCATATTTCATAGTATTGGGGTTTGTATCTGTAGAGTATCTACATGCATATGTCAGATAAGATAATAGGTGTAGACAAGGTTTGGTAATGCGCATAAGTGCACATCTATGGTGATGGGCAGCACACTTCATAGTACTGGGGTTTGTATCTGTAGATTATCTACATGCATATGTCAGATAAGATAGTAGTTGTGGACTGGGTTTGGTAATGCACATAAGTGCACATCTATGGTGCTGGGCAGCATATTTTGTAGTATTGGGGGGTTGTACTGTTAATGTGCAGAAATGCTGCTTCCCCCCTGTACCAAGGCCACACGGGAGTCTGCTGACAGTACCTCTCTCCCACACCTATTTAGCTCCCTCTGGTCTACAAGTGGAACAGCAGCCTGTAGCTGTTGAGTATGCAATTGTTTTGTTGTGCTTTCCCAATACACACCTAGCCATACTGCTTGATGTCCATGTTTGCTTGTGGTGGCATTAACTGTAGTGCATCACAGTGGTCACCACAGGGCCCTATCTGAAGGGTAATGTAACATTCCTGCAGCATACCTCACAATCTGATAGTGTAAGATGTCTGGACAGAGACCAACAAACTGGGGGGACAAATGGCCTATGGTAGGGACATGTATGAAACATTAATCCTATACAGTGGATACCAAAGTGTACACACCCCTGTCAAGATGCAAAGTGTTTCTGATATATGCAATGAGAAACCACAATATTACATTCTACACCTTTTCCAACCTGTAATGTGACCATAACATAAACAATTAACTTGTAAAACCGAACAATATGTTAGGCCACCAAATATGGGGTATACAAACCTTATAATATGCTGGATGCATATGTGTGCACACCCTCTAAATAACACATTTTAGGAGCAGCTTGTGATGTACTGACAGCATTCACTCTGCTTGGGTACACACCTGCCATCAAGTACAGGGAGTCAATGTAATAACAAATAATGGTCCACTGTCGGAGTGGTGTATTCATGACATTTGCTCAGTTGCCTGTATCAGAAGCAGCCATGGCTTGCACACATCTTACAAAGCATCATAGGGATCTCACATTTGAAATGTATCAGTCAGGGGTAGGGTGCAACAACATTAACACAGCATTGCATATACCATGGAACACAGTGGAGACAGTCATCAAAAGGTAGATTGAATATGGGACGTGCTGTTGAAAAGAACCAGATGTCCTTCCAAAACAGATGGCAGAACATGTTGAGAACTGTTCAGGGAGGCTGCCAGGAGACATGCAGCAACACCGATGGACTTGCAGGACTCTCTGGCAAGTACTGGCTGTGTAGTACATGTGGCAACACTCACCAGGATTCTGCATAAGTCTGGCTTATGGTGTATGGTCAGTAGATAGAAGCATTTATCCACACCAAACACCATGCAGGGCTGTGTACAAGTAGCAAAACATAACACCAGGTTTCCCAAAGGCATGTGTTGAAATGTGCAATGGTGTAATGAGACAAAGGTTCAAACTTACAGCCACTATCCCTAAAGCAACATGTGGTGCACAAGTAACACCTCACTTCACCTGAAGACCACCATCCACATATTGAAGCTCACTGGTGGCAGTGCCCTGCTTTGGGGTTGCTGTTCATTAGCTGGAACTAGGCCTGTAGGCACGGTGGAGGGAATTATGAACAGTTCAAATAACACTCATGTTTGGACCAAAGCCGTCTTCAAGATGGCTGAGGATGGAGAGGGGTTTCAGCTTCCAACATGAGAATGATCTGAAACATACATCCAAAGCTACCTAAGAATGGCTCCACCTGAATACAATCAAGGGTATGCATTGGGCCAGACAATGACCAGACTTAACACCAATAGTAAACCCCCAGTGTGACCTCCAATGTCTGTGCACATGAGTTGCCCTTGCCAGTTTGGGGACCTTTGCAGGGAAGACTGCCCAAATAATGCCAAGTCAAGATGTGCCATGTTAATACTCCCCTTCCCAGGAAGAGTGACTGCTGTAGTTCACTTAACAAGTGTTTCAAAAAAGCATTGTTTTAAGAGTGTCCACACCAATGCAACTGCTGTATCGTACACATCTCACTCAGTATATTTCACAACTAACACATTTGTTTCTCGATTGGATTGCACAGGTCATATGTCACATTTAAGGTGGGTAATGTTTTTGAATGCAGTATTGTGGTCTCAGTTTACATGATACACGAGCCTGCCATGTTAACAGGGGTGTGTACATTTATCATATCCATGTTAAGCCTAGAAGGTTGTTGGTGTAACAGGATTTGTTTGAATATACATTCACTGCTGGTGATGAGGTCTGCAAATCAAATGTATGTCATTAATTAGTGACATCAATCCTCATATGATCCCAGTTATGTGTCAGACAAACACATAGGGGTTGTGAGGAACAGAGCAAACATATGTGCCAGACATCTACACGTTCTTCAATGATTTGTACAGTTGTGAGGTATGGTCTACAGTAGTTGCCACTGTGCTATACAGGTGAACAACAATAATGTGTACATGCATGCAGTGTGTGCTAGGGGAATGGACGTCACCTACTAACAGTACTCATGGATCCCAGAGATTTATATTGTTAGTAACAAGGATTGAGAATGGTTGCAATGCATGATAATGAGGGCTGTGTCATGTATGTCACCTTTTTTGGTAAGGTCTGTGTAATAGCTTTGTGTCACCTCACCTGTAAGTGTCTGTGTGTGTGTGTGTCTTTGTGTGTGTGGCAGCCAACCATAATATAAGGTATTAATTTACATTTATTGTCTACCCCTCACAGGTGGCAATGGGAGTCGGGATCCCTCCCGGTTGGGAATTGATGTCAGCATCTCTGCAGACTCTGACAATGCTGATAGCCATAGTGAGGCACAGGTGGGGTTGTCAGGGGCTGAATCTGTGCCATTGGTTGGCATCCTACTGTTGTCCACCCCATCCCTGCACACAGTCACAATGCCCGCACATACCCCATCACCAGTGGCCATAGATAATGGACAGATGGCAGGTGGTGGCATGGAACAGGCAAGTGTGGTGACTATGGTAAGTCTGTCTGTAGACACCAGCCATAGCCAGATAACAGGCGAGGTGCCACACTGGTGAACCGGCAGGGGTACTCGAAGGTCATGCCCCTGTCACAAGTGCCACAGCAAGTGTCACCAGATGCATGTTTCAGACCATCATGGAGGCACAGCCACATAGTGAACATAACACAAGACAGCTTATCAGGGTCATGAATGCCACTCTTCCTGCTATGCGTAACAACCTCCATGATCATGCTGATGCCCGCCGTTATTATGCTGAGGTCATAGATAGATGGTTGGGTGAGATGGTGGGAATCCTCAACCATGGAATGTCAATCCTTGAACATGGAATGTCTGTGATAGAGCACGTGGTGGAAGATGACTGTCTGCCATGTGGCTGTAGGACAGCAGCACGAACAGCTGAGGGTCGATGTGGCCATGCAGCTTCTCGCTCCATAAGTGGCAGTACCAGCAGCACAACTGCAGGGGGGTCGCTGTCCATGCCACAATGCAGCAGGCCATGGGCACGTAGCCCTGGCTGGTCCCAACAGGGATGCAGATCCAGCAGACAGTAGTCACTATTGGGGAGTAGTACTGCATCTGGCCTTGTGCCAGGTCATGCCAGTGGGTCCCCTGGAAGGCCCAGTTCCCATGTCCATGGCCAGAGATGGTGACCTGCACACCCTGCCATGTATGGTTTACAGCTGTCCAACATACCCCTGTGTAGGGCAGCCATATGGCGTGACTGTTTGCATCCATACACACACACACACATCACCATCACAGTCAGGTCACCTCCAGACTTACACACACCACCTCTGCATGGCCCATTTAAAGAACAGGGACATGCAAATATGGGTCTGATGCACAGGGTGAATTTAGTATAGTTTAGCAATGTAATGCTGTGTAAAGTATTGTCAGCCAGCATGTTTAATGGTTACACGTCAGTGTGTAGCTGTCCAGCCATGATGCATTATTTTTGTTATTAATGCTGACAGAATGTAGTCTCCATAATGTATTCTGTTTGTCTTCTAGGCATCTGTGTGTCATCAGGATGTGGCCCTGCATACATTATCTACAAGGAGTATGGTAGTGTGGTAACACACTGAATGTGTCATATCCAGAGTACAGCTGTACACAATTAACAGGTCTGTATAACAGTTTTTGCATGTGCCATGTAACTTATAGGCCTGAGGGGTGTATACAGATAAGTGTATGGTGGCTGACATCAGCAGCTCTTGTACAGTGGACAATTGTAAGTGCAGTGGGTGAAACACTGAGTGTGTCATATCCAGGGTACAGCTGTACACAATTAACAGGTTTGTATACAGTTTTTGCATGTGTCATGTAGCTTATAGGGCTGAGGAGTGTATACAGGTAAGTGTATGGTGGCTGACATCAGCAGCTCTTGCACAGTGGACAATTGTAAGTGTAGTGGGTGGAACACGAGTGTGTCATATCCAGAGTACAGCTGTACACAATTAACAGGCCTGTATAACAGTTTTTGCATGTGGCATGTTGCTTACAGGGCTAAGGGGTGTATACAGGTAAGTATATGGTGGCTGACATCAGCAGCTCTTGTACAGTGGACAATTGTAAGTGTAGTGGGTGGAACACACCTCAGATTTGTAAATCCCACACATCTGGAGGATATTGTGTTGACCCAACACACAGAGAATACTGCTCACGCACACACACACACACACGCACACACACACACACACACACACACACACACACACACACACACACACACACACACACACACACACACACACACACACACACACACACACCAGCAGTGAGAGTAGAACTCCTACCTATTTGTTTACTACAGTGTTGCACAGTTATCAGATACACCACAGAGCTTACACAACTTTACCTAGTCCAGAGGTGAATGACATCAACAGGACTACTAAATTAGGGTGAGGGGAGGTGTAAAGGGTGGTATACAAATCAAAATGGTATAACCCACACGGTATATGATTCTCACACAAACACAAACAGTTGCCAGTACTGGGAGTAGAACTCCTGCTTATCTAGTTATTTCTACTATAGTGTTATGCAGTTATCAGACACACCACGGGCCTTATACAATTTCACCTTGTCCAAAGGTACTTCTAAGGTTAATTACAACAACAGGACTACTAAATTAGGGCGAGGGGAGGTGTAAAGGGTGGTACACAACTCAAAATGGTATAACCCACAAAGTATATGATTCTCACACAGACACACACAAACAGTTACCAGCACTGGGATTAGAGCTCCTGCCTATCTAGTTATTTCTACTATAGTATCCTGCAGTAATCAGATGCACCATGGGCTTATACAATTTCACCTACTCCAAAGGTGCTTCTAAGGTGAATTGCATCAACACGACTACTAAATTAGGGTGAGGGGAGGTGTAAAGGGTGGTACACAACTCAAAATAGTATAATCCACACAGTATATGATTCTCACATAAACACACACACACACAGTTGCCAGTACTGGGATTAGAACTCCTGTCTATCTACTTATTTCTACTATAGTGTTACACAGTTGTCAAAGGCGCCATGGAGCTTATACAATTTCACCTCCCCAAATGTACTTCTAAGGTGAATGACATCAACAGGACTAATAAACTGGGGTGAGGGGATGTCTAAAGGGGGGTACACAACTCAAAATGGTGTAACCCACACAGTATATGATTCACACACACACAAACACACTTGCTAGTATTAAGATTAGAACCCCTGCCTATCTAGTTATTTGTACTATAGTGTTACACAGTTACCACATGTGGTACAGAGCTTACTGGACAAACAACTGGACAAAGGTGCTGATAAATGCACAGCTGAGGTAAAGTATTACAGGTGGCAAAAAATCTGCCTTCAGTTTTTCCCTTGCATCTTGCTAGTTCTTTTTGTCTTGCACTTCATATAGCATAATAGCTTTGCAATTCAACAGATTATTGTATCAATAAGTGTAGCACACCTGGGAGCCATCGGCAGTACTCGTTCCTCACAGAATTAACCCTAGTACTTAGAAGTTATGACCACCCCTCCTGGCATGATTGAAGTGCAGTTTTCTGTGCTTTCACCCATTAACCTGGTGCACTTGTCCATTCTGAGGCACTGTTGCAATTGCGTCATGTACACAGACATCCCTCTCCTCTAAACTCCAAACACTCAGACCTGTGAGAGTTACCCCTATATGAAAACACAAAACCGCAAAACCACTAATTCAACCAACAAAAAAGTAAAGGTTGAAGAAGAAAGGACCAGATGGTACAAAACTAGTATAGGCAAGCAAACAGAAATAGCGTAATCATCTTTAATAAATGCTTTCGTCAAATGACTTCATCAGAATACAGCTTGTCTATACTAGTTTTGTACCATCTGGTCCTTTCTTCTTCAACCTTTACTTTTTTGTTGGTTGAATTAGTGGTTTTGCGGTTTTGTTGGTTGTCTTACCACTATGGCTGAAGACAGAGAGGAACCGTTGCTTAGTCTATCTATTCATCCGACACCAGGGACTACTTCAGGAGGTGTCGAGAATTTACTGTTATCCACCTTGATGGATATACAAAATTCTTTGAAGTTTTTAGTCACCAAAGCCAAAGCAAGTGATTGTGCGGCGAACGCCTCCAGTCCAACTGGTTCTTTTACCGAAATGGACACCGTGATTGACGTCACCAACGAAGAAAGAGCTAACCGCAATCACATCCACAGACATCACCATGGGAGTGGCCGAACGGCTCCTTCAGTTCGAGATCGTGGGTGCACTGGATATAATCTAAAATCAATCTTTGACAACTTTTCTAATCCTTTTGGGGACGCTAAACAGTACCAGCAAGTTTTCAACAAGGAAGGGGTTATTAAGAAACGCGACGTTTTGGCAAGATTACTCAAAAGGTATCGTTCTATATATCTGGAAAATTGTTATTTCCAACGGTGTATTGAACTTAAGCTTGTGCCAAAGGGGCTCAGATTTTTTAAATGCCCCAATGGCGTCAATAAAGGCGAGCCCATGTTCAACCAGTTAGTTACTTTTTTTAACGAAGCCGGGCTAAAATTTCTCGAGCTTCTTATAGATAACAATAGATCGAAATTATTGTTGCTAAAGGGTGAAATTGCTAATATTGAGAAAGATATCAGTAATTCACTATTAGAGAACCATAAGGTTGATTTTTTTAACAAGTTAACCGATGAAATTGATAAACATTCCACTGAAGTGACAAACCGGAAGCATTTCAAACTAATACGGGACATCACTTCTTATGAAGAAGGGACTATTTTTGACAGTTTTATCAGTGGTTTTAGAAATAATAACAAAAAAGCTAACATTGGCAACTTTACTAACACCAATAGGCGGAACTACAGTTCAGTGGTTTCTGCTGTTAATTCTGATATCAACGGTACTAGTTTTGCTGCGACTGATAAACAACGTGTTTTTAAAAAACCTTCCAAAATAACTGTTTCTGACAATGGCAACAACGTTTTTGATAACTGTGTTAATGATGAAGCCGATAAAGTTCCCGGTGACACTAATTTAGCCGGTAACAACTTAACAGAAAAAGTATTGGATGACTGTGTAAACAGGATTAAAATCAATACAGGTGCAGGCGGTTCAGTAACGGATTCTTCTACTATCACCACTACTTCTTCTTCTTTTTTAGCGAAGAAGAATCCACCTGTCACCAAAAAGACAGTGTTTACCAGGAGTCGGACATTTCTATTGTCCAACTCCTCAGGGGACGAAATGTGAGACACTTGACTACAGTTTCGAATAACAACCAATTTGACATTATTAACTTGACTGACACAGTTTTTACTGAAAGTGAACTGGATATTTTAAGATTAGGTCTGAATTTTGTTCCATCTGTCAAAGCTGATTTTAGCAAAACAGTGGTAGACATCAAAAAATATGTTAGAAAATTAAACTTATCTTATTTGATGTATAATGTACCAGAAACAAATAATGTTTTAAGGAAGCCATCTGTGTATAATCCCCAGTTGATGTACACTTTGAAAGTTTTTGAAGAAGTATGTTTGAAAGAACTTGACACTGTTTTATCAGGTAAAAACTGTTATAAACACAATTTAAATTTGGAAGAAAGAAAGGCGTTTAAACAGCTGCGTGACAAAAACCAAATGTTGAGATTTATGAAAAGTGATAAGGGGGGAAACATTGTGGTTATGGAACAGGGATTATATAAACAAAAGATGTTAGAAATTTTAAACAACAATGAAGAATACGAAGTTATTCCCCTGTTTGAAATCAAGAAAAGATACCGGTTGATTCATTATCATTTATATGAAGCACTAATGTCCGGTGAAATAACTACTGATATTTACAATTTTTGTGTTAATGAACAACCTAAAATTGGGGTTCTATTTGGTATTCCGAAAATACACAAAAATCTTTCGGACTCACCATTTAGACCCATAGTTTCTTCACCCCATTCTGTTACTGAAGGGATTTCCCTTATTCTTGATGCTACTTTGGGGCCTTTAGTATGTGAACAAGTATCCTTTATTAAGGACTCTTGGCACTTTTTGGCCAGAGTTAGAGATTATATGGATACTTCAGTTTTTGATCCTAATAGATTCACTATTTTCACAATGGACGTGGTATCATTATACACCTGTATTCCCCACGAAGATGGGGTGGAAGCCATTAGAACTTTGCTAACAAGAAGTAATAAATATAGTGTAAGTAGTGTTTCTATTATCTGTAGACTACTGGACATTGTGTTAGAAAACAATTATTTTTTATTTGATGAAACTTTTTACAAACAAAAACGGGGGGTAGCCATGGGTTCTCCTGCTGCACCCTCATATGCAAATTTAGTCATGACTTGGTGGGAAAAGGAACATCTTGATAGATTAAGGAATATTTTCCATATTTCCTTTTATTGCAGGTTTATAGATGATTTGGTTTTCATTTTGGAAGGAAATCAGGACACGGTTAACTCCTTTGTCAGAGAAGTTAACTCCACAGTTAACTTTTTGAAATTTACGACTGGTGACATAGGGTTATCTGTGACTTTTCTGGATATTCTATTATGGTGGGACAACACTGATCATAGGTTTCACAGTCGTATACACCGAAAAGATACCTTCACAAATAGTTACCTTCATTATCGAAGTGGGCACTGTCGACATACAATCAGAAACATTCCCAAAGGACAGCTAGTTAGGGCATGTCGAATGACGTCCAGAGACTATGATCTTGGCTTAGAAATTAACTTTATTATACAACTATTTTTGGACAGGGGTTATGATAAATTATTACTAGATGGTATTGTGGAAGAAATCCGAAATAAAAGAATTACACATTACCAGGCTATTTTAAATGTGGTAGATTTTAATGATTTAACTTTTTTAACTAAGAAGGTTAGTAATGACTCATGGGACGGTGAGCTGATATGTTCACTGGATCTTAGTATTAATGGTTTTGAAATTAAACGTTTGATTGAGGCCAACTGGAAGATTATACAGGGGAACCCTGATATGGCTAATATCTTAGGTGCTAAACCCAAATTTACCTTTAGGAACAATTTTAATTTTAAAAAGGCTATGGATTATAATAAAAGGAACTCCATGGACTCACTCAAACTAAAATGTAAGAAAAAAGGTATGTTTATATGTCATCATTGCAACATGTGTAGATTTATTGCAGAAGGACCTTACATAGTGGTGGATACCTTAGACGAGACATTAGAAGTTCCAGGTTATGTTGACTGTAATACCAAAGGAGTAGTTTATATTAGTACTTGTAGTACTTGTTCTAGTTTCTATGTAGGAATGACCATCAGAAGTCTGAAAACCCGTATTCGAGAACATATATACAGCATTAGAAAACAGGATGAAACTAATGCTCTATATAAACATTCTAGAGAATGTAGTAACTTTAAGAAGTTTTTATTCTCTATTCTTGAAGTATGTGCTATAGATCTAAGGGGCGGGGACTTTAAAAACTACATAGAACAGAGAGAAACTTTGTGGCAAATTAAGTTGAGATCTGATAAACCTCCTGGTTTAAATGATGCAATTAACATAAAATGTTTTTTGAAAGATCGTAGATTATGTATTGACAAAAGTGGTGACATGAACCTTTTTACTTAAAAATTGTTGATTATGTTTTAATTATTTTATTAATTTATTGTATAATTAGATAATTGTTTTTTTGTGTTAGTATTTATTGAGCCTTGGTAGCTCAAAGCTGTATTCTGATGAAGTCATTTGACGAAAGTGTTTATTAAAGGTGATTACGCTATTTCTGTTTGCTTGCCTATACTAGTTTTGTACCACCTGGTCCTTTCTTCTTCAACCTTTACTTTTTTTTTTTTGTTACCCCTATATCACCAAATGTGGAAATATGAACTCTCCAGTGAAGACTGCACTAGCTGGTCAAGAGGATAAGCTCAACACTTGCACCACACCATGTGGAACACATAGCTTGACACAACACCCACTATAACAGCCCTGACATATATTGAAAAACCATAGGACAGTAAGGCACTGCATACAGCCTACCTTGATCCGACCAAGACTTTTGATACCATTCCTCAGTCAGGAATTATTGCTAAACCCACCAAACTAAGCATCAACCCCTATATCAGTGGTGGGGTTGCAAATTGGTTCACAGAACACACAGTGTGACAATGGCAAAATCCAAGTCAGACTGGCAAGCAGTCACAAGTGGAGTCCCACAAGGATCAGTACTGGGTAATGTCCTGTTCAACATCTACTTCTCAAGAGTCCAGCCCAACACAGAGGAACTCTGGCTGACCATGTTAAGAGGACTGCAAGCTGGGAGCTATCATTAATGTCACATGTGATGCAGACATCCAAAAGAAAGGCCTCACTGAGACCAATGCATGGTGTGGAAACCATGGCCAGAAGCTTAACACCGCAAAATGCTTCATCATCCCCTTTGGTAAAATACTCATTTCCCAGTATGTATCACATCGATTGGGTGTGGTCAGGAAGTCCTTCTATGTAGTACATTGCATTACCAAGGGTTTTGCATCCAGGAAGACAGAGATAATGATCTTGGTCTAC